>NW_010267297.1:0-7299 GCF_000690775.1 Eurypyga helias | reverse complement strand
ACAGAACTGACCTCAGCCCATCCAGCCAGCCTGTCCAGGTCGCTCTGCAGGGCTCTCCTACCCTCCAGCAGATCAACACCCCCACCCAACTTAGTGTCATCTGCAGACTGACTGAGGGAGCACTCAGTCCCCTCATCCAGTCATGAGCCGACAGATTCCCTAGGAGAATGCTGTGGGAGACCGTGTCAAAGGCTTTACTGAAGTCCAGGCAGACAACACCCACAGCCTTCCCCTCACCCACTAGGCCGGTCACCCAGTCGTAGGAGGAGATCAGATTGGTCAGGCAGGACCTGCCCCTCATGAACCCGTGCTGGCTGGGCCTGATCACCTGCTGGTCGTGCAAAAACAGGCATTAAAGCAGGCACTTCAACAATTTCCTCTGGTTTCTAGAAGAAAAAGGTGCCCCAAACATTCTTAGATCTTCAAGAACCAGAAATCCTATCTTTTTGTCCTTCCAGAAAGTAGTTTTGTCAAGTTGCCAATTTCTGTCAAGCTGTGTTCTCTATCACTTCTGTTACTGCTAAAACAAACAAACACACACCAACACAAACCAAACAAAACTTCCAAAACATAGTGTACTACTTCTTCCAGTGTAGACATTCTTGTCCTCCTTCTTCTCACCAGAAGACATTCAACTGTCTGCTTCAGCACCGCTTCAGCAAAACAACGCAGGAGAACACACACGTGTACCTATCATCATCTCCCTTTCCAAGCACCTGAAGGCAGAGGGCTGACACAGCACCTTCGGGCAGTCCAAAGACAAACAGAACATGAACTAAGACATTTTCAGCCATTTAAGGAAACAAAAACACAATCAATCCCACCAGCCAGAGGACGCTCACTTGCAGACTACTAGCCTATGCTTGCAGGCAACAAGAGGCAAGACAAATCACTTACTGAAGGCAGAATTTCCTGTGTTTAGCCTTTATAACAAACAAACGAAACAAAACCACGCCACCACCACACAACCCAAACTATTGCCTCGGTGATCCACTTCAAACATTCACAGCAACTTACAGAATTTGTACTACAGCTATATTAAAACACTGAATTCAGAATATATTAAGTCCAATTACTTAGAGAAATTAAGTGCTCCTTTCTGGCATAATCAAAAGTTAAAAATTTAAACCAAAGCTACATTTTTTTCTTGGGAACTTTGCAGAACTGCACTAAGATTTAACTAGCAGCATTAAATTTGAAAACAAATCTTTTCTGGGAAAGAAGTGACTATCAAGCAAGCACACTTAATCCCTGAAAAGGCTCCAGAAGGGACTGATGCAGATAATTCTGTATGTGAAATGCACCATGACCTAATACTACCTAGTACTCCCACACACATCCAAAAATATCTCTACCATATCACAGTTCAGTAGTGACTGATTAACATTATCTATCCACAACCACTATTCCAGACCTTCACAACAATCAATATTAGGCCTTATAAAACCCATCAGTATTATATATAGTATTGGAATACCACTGCCTGCCAGAGACAGGCAGAGTTGTAAATAGTAACAGGTTATAAAACAACAACAGTTGCATCAAACAAAGGCTTCCAGCTACTTGCTGTGCTACAGCCCATTCAACGAAAACCCTTTTTTATATTATGAAGTGCAAACTTTATCCATGCTCAGATCTAGAGGATGAAGGACTGAGTACAGAAAAGCAATAACCCCAAGATAATTCAAGAACAAAAGCAGACAGACAATCCAGCTTTCACTGTGACAAATGGCTAGCCTTTCAAGGTAAAAACAAAGCAGCAGTAAAATGATTCTATTCCAATGTCAGGCAAAACTCCTGTCAGGGTGCTATTTAAGTTCTAACAGACACATTTGAAGAGCAATACTGAAAACCCTTGGAAAGCCGAGAAAGTTAACTTTCATAAGGCTTGAAATAACTCATTTAAAGAATGTATTTAGCTCCACAAAATCAATACAAAATATTCCATCACAATGTACAAATATCTCACAGCGAAAAAATTCCAGGCATCAAAGGCTCCCAACCTACCAACAAAAGCCGTAACAAAATTGCTGGTTGGAACCTGAAGCCAGTCCGACAAAAATAAAAACAGTAATGTCTGACGAGCTTTGGTCCTTCTGATTGGATTCAGTGGTTAGTGTTCATGTTAAGGGGAAACTTTTTTAAGACACAATTAACATCAAGTGTACGGTTTTAAGGTCCGAGCACAGACAGCAGCAAAAAGACATAGCTGCATGCAATAAATGGCACAGTAATTCTTTAATAGTACCTTTAAGCCCTGAACTTTGAGTGTCTCAGATGCAAGGTCCCTCCACTAAAGCTGTGTTTTAAAAAAAAAAAATCAGCCACCCATGAAACTTAGCGTTTGGTTTTTTTTTTAAAAAAAAAAAGCTTAAAATAGTCATCTTCCACCAAAAGATTAATAATTATGTTTGGAGGCATAAGGCTGCTTTCGACCTCTACCTCCCTATCCCCACTGCTTGCTGTTCTAATTGTACCTGCCAGGTACCGCTCTGAAGGCGGCTTTCAGTTCTAGCGCGGACGCACGCCTGCTGCCAACCAGGCCACGCACAGCGAAACACGTGTGGTACTGCACGTACAACCGGCAGCCATCCACAGCAATGCCAATGCCCAGCTTACTCTTTGTACCGGTTTTGGAAGAGGCCTGCCGGTTTCCTCAAGACAAGTAAGTTTAATAAGTACCACAAACGAAACAATTTCATACCAAAAACTGCATTTAAATCGGGGAGGGTCCATTGCTCATCTTTTCCTCCAGATATGCCCCAGGACACAGCAGTTCCCAAACTGCCAGCGCTGTGATTATCTGCTGCATGCTCAGCTGTTCACAGAACAGTAAAATTACTAAATTACAACCTTTGTGATATTCTGCAATGCCAGTAGCTGTAGCAATTGCCACAGATATTTTGATTATAACCTACAAAATCAGGATCTCGTAAGCCACATTCCACAGTAACTCACTACGATTCACTATCTTAAGTACGTGACTTCTTTGTCCAAACTTGCCAGTAACTGTGGTATATGAACACGAACATATGACAAATAAGGAGGGGTAAGTGCCATTTTGTGAAGTTTTACCTGTATGTATAAAGAGTCAACCAAAATCAAAGTTTAACCTCACCTACAAAATTCAACCAAAACATTTGGCTTGAGAGGTCAAGCAGAAAAGGCTAGAATACAGCTAAGTACGACCGGCCCAGACAGCTTCAGCAGTAAACAAGCTCCCAAAGCACACGGTACCTGGTTCTCACCAAACAAACCTCAGACTCACGAAAGCCTCGGGCACTTCATCAGCTGAGCAGGAGCAAGAGAATTACACGAGTACAGGACGCCGGCACACATTCACAATACAGGACTACTTCAACTTCAGATGACTCTTTCATACATGGTCAAAGCAGTACATCATTTAGATTTCATCCCTGTCTTTATTTGTGACTAATTTTATGTAACCTTTTCGGTACAACCATTCATTTCATGAAATATTAATATCTTCACTGCTACCTGAGGAACACCAACATGACCCAAGCCAAGCAGCTGCATGGAGCTTGCTAGCTGGGACACAGTTCAGCATCAGTACAACCCTAAGGGCTTTGGCTCACACCTATTCAAAATGCAGAATGAGCTCAACTCTCTTTGCATCTTTCTTTAAATCCCAGGACACTCCCAGGTATAAAAACTTTACTTTCCTCAAATAGATCTGTCCGATGGGTCATTTGCTTTTCCCAGGCATACATGATCGACTGGTCACCCACATATGTAGTTGCTGATGAATATTATTGGCTATTTTGGATGAACCTGTCGTCCTCTAAGGGCTGTCCGGCACACTGAACCAAATCTAAATTGGCAGCTGTATTAAAGCCAACACAAACTATGGATCTCCAGCACCGGCATTTTTTCCCCTCCGCAACAATCTAGCCCCAAAATTGTACAAAGATTCATGTACCTGAATGTTAAACAACATCTCTGCTTGCAAGTTTACTTCAGAAAAGATATTTTAGTAATAATTATAGCAGACTGGGTCACTTAGGAATGCCTGCACTTGGAAACCTACCAAAATAACTTCCAGAGCTGAATACAGTGAGTTTGGTTTTGGTTTTGTTTTTTTCCAGACCAGAATAATTATGGGGGCCTGGATAAACCTAGAATCACATGCTAACATTAAGCAAGGTCAAAACTTGTTTATATTAAAACATGTTTATGGAAGGTCATTCTTTTGCCAAGGAACAAAATTGCACAAGAATCCTGGGAAATGCACTTTGTAAGAAAGAAATTGAACAGTATTCAAGAGGAGCGTGCAAACAGAAAACGAACACACCCAGAGAGGAAAAAAAAAGCAACACAGAACCCGAAGCACTCTTAGTTTGTGACATGGAAGTCCCCAGCCCATGACCCAGTAACCTCTTACACAGTTGCGGCAGCTACAAAGATAGCTGCGTGCTCGACAGAAAATAAATCACACCCTGCAGAACATGGTACATAGACACAAACAGAACTTGGCTATAAAAGCCAACTAAGCAGCACTGCTTTATGTATTGCATTCTGTTTTGTTTCACAGGTTCTTGGTATTAGTGAGTTAGCTTAAACAGCCAAACCGTCTTTTATAGTGGCTAATTAACTGAATTAAGCTATGTGAGAAAGTTTTAAAATAATCATTAATTTCTGTCATTGGAAGGGGAGACTCTACAGCTCCACTATGCACACAGCTGTATTCAACACACCAACACTGTTAATCAGTAATAAAAGAAAGTCTAAGCCCTATGTCAGTACACATTGCCACCGTGTTTGAAGAAACCCTTGCACCCATGAAGAATATATAGTTTCTCTCCTCCTGCTCACCAGAATTTTGCAGAGACAAATTCAGAAGTCACTTTTGTCTAAACCAATATAACCAATACAGAAACGACATAAAGACCATTGTGTAATTTCATTATTTTCAAAAAACAAGTAAAAATTCCTTCTCAAAAATAATTTGAGTACATAAAGTGTAAATTTCTCCCTTTTTTTTTAATACAAGAAACACACATACAGCAAACAGACTGCCATGAGAAGGTTATTCACATATTTCCTTTGGGTTCATTCTTCTCTAACGTTTGTTGAAACTTCAGTCATCTTTTGGTAACACAAGCACTAAACTTACGTAGCTCAACAAAAATACCATTTCTTTTTAAGCAAGACATTAGGTAGCCTCTGTAAGCTGAGTACAAAACAGGGCATCTTCTTCCCATCAAATAGTCAGGCTAGGCAAACACAACCAAACTGCGCCTTCAGTATCACGTTCCTTATTCTTGGCATGTTTGCTCTCTCAAATACTTGTGTTCTTTGCCACCAGCAAATCAGTTTTTTGGGTAATTCAAGTAAGAACAATGTAGCTCCCTGATACAGTGCATATTGTCCGTGCCTTCCTTGCCTGAAGTGGTAAAATTCTTGCACCAACACCTTGCGTTGCCAACTTCCCCGAAGTCTCCAGCAGAACTTGAAATTACCCAAAGCCATCAACATCTAGGGTTACATGAATAACTATAATGTTTTTAATCTATTTGATTAAACTGTTGTAATCTTCCTACTCAAGGTTTCCTAAGTAAACATGGGCATTAAAGAGAAAGTAAGTGGCAATGTTAAGTGCCCCACAAGGATTATTAAAATCAAGCTGAGGGCAAGGCTGATGCAACATAAAACGACTGATCTTAGAGACTTCCGGTGATCTTAGAAGCCTAAACTGTGGACATTTTTTCCTTCTGAGGTTTTCAATGTCAAAAACTATATAGTTTCCTGTTAGTCTTAAGCCATGAATACACATACGTATATAGCCTACGCAAACACAAGATTCCACAGACACATCCAGCGACAACAGACTGGAGCACATCCAAAGAACAGGGCTGGCCAGGCTGTAACATGCCGTTCTTACCCTGTTCATTTCCACTAACATAAGCCAGGCTTATAATCATAAAACGACACTACTACTTCCTGGAGAATCATGAAACACATTTCAAACCATAAATACAGACACTACAGGGGTTAAAAAAATAGCATTACTAAAAGGCTGCCACACCGCAGATGTCCAAAAGGAAGCAGTAATGCAGAGACAACTTAGAACAGCAGAAATCCTTACCAAAAAGCAAAGTTTTGCCAGAACACCCAAGTCATTAAAGCAAAGACTGAAATCTTTACACCTCTCTAGTCACAACTGAAAAGCTTCATGAACATTAATACTTTCCCAGCAACAACTTACAAACCCAACTTTCACACAGACATTGGTGAATGATTTGTTCAGTGACAGGGCTAAAATGAAGATATTCTAAGTTTCAGGCCATTGCTCTTGCCAGTACTGACACATCATAAGGAGCTGGCTAAAACACGAGACGAGCACAGATGCCAGAGCAGGGGAAGTGCAGCAGCAAAGGAAGGGGTGAGGAAGTGAGAACAGACTCACATGAGCAGAGACCAGAGAAGGAAAGCATCGGTTCTAGTCTGGTTCTCCTTTTAATGTAAGCCAGTACAAGGTGTGATGTTGTTTTTCTAAAGTAGTAGAAAACCCTGTCTCACAGAGATGTGGTAGCAAGCCCAGCGGTGGCTCTTTATACTTGCAGCATTCTTTCACTAATACCATTGCTATAAATGTGCAATTGTTTCCACTTTTAATCACTTTCTGGCTTAAGACCACCAGCTCATTTTTGTCTTTTTGTACATTTAGTGTAATACTGGAACGAAGGAACGCCCTATTAAGCTTTGTGGTGTTACACATGGCCTTTATAACTACTCTACCAGCAACATTCATAGGATAATAAAATCTAAACAACTCTTGTGTCAGAGAGCAGAAGCCAAATAACCTCTGATACATATGAGAGAAGTTTATTGCTATCTAGATCAAAACAACAGCTTTCTAACAGCAACACCAGTCATTCCTGGGGTTCAGTCCAGTACTTCTGAAAAAGAAAAATGCTATTTATTCATCAACAAGGCTTCCTAAAGTGCATGAATTTTCCACTAACAGGTCTCCTACACAACTACTGTCAAAGTTCATGCCCGAGATCTAATTATGCCCATCTCTGCGGGGCAGATGAAAAATGTCACATTCACGAGTAACCTACTCCCTCCTTCAGTCGCTAAGCCCACGAAACCCGACGTCAGAAACCCTTATTTTGACCCTCTTCCCCACTGAGGGTGCTCTCTGGGAATAACGCAAGGGAAGAGAGGCTAGCCTGCCTCTCCAGCCCCCCGGCACCTCAGGAGGCCAGGCAGGGCAGCGGTGATGTTTACGGCCGGCTGCCGACGGCAGCGCCCGCCTCGCACACAGCCCGCACA
>NW_010267296.1:14599-42548 GCF_000690775.1 Eurypyga helias | reverse complement strand
TGTTCTCACCAACATGGAGGGACTGATGGAGAATGCAAAGCTCAAGCCAATGCCTTGACTGCAGTGAATCCTGAGGGCAGCGAGGAGGGTGCAGAGCAAGCTCGCTACCCTGGACTTCAAGAGAGCAGACCCTGGCATCTTCAGGGATCCGCCTGGTAGATTACCAGGGGATGAAGCCCTGGAGGGAATAGAGGCCCAAGAAAGCTTGTTAATATTCAAGGATAATCCCCTCAAAGCTCAGTACCAATACCTCCCAACAAAGAGAATGTCAGGGAAAAATGCCATGAGGCTTGCATGGGTGAACAAGGAGCTGCAGGACAAACTCAAGCACAAAAAGGAAGCCTACAGAAGGTGGAAGCAGGGGCAGGTAGCCTGGAAGGATTACAGAGGAATTGTCTGAGCAGCCATGGATCAAGTTAGGAAAGCTAAAGCCCTGATAGGATTAAATCTCTCCAGGGCAACAATAAAAGGTATGTTGGAGACAAAAGGAAGACGGGAGAATGTGGGACCTCTCCATAAGGAAACGGGAGACCTGGTTACCTGGAATGTGGAGAAGACTGAGGTACTCAATTACTTTTTTTAGCTCAGTCTTCACAGGAAAGTATTTAAGCCACACAAGGCAAAAGCAGGGACTGGGAAAATGACGAACTGCCCACTGTAGAAGAAGTTCAGGTTTGAGACCATCTAAGGAACCTGAAGGTGCACAAGTCCATGGGACCTGACGAGATGCATCCATGGATCGTGATTAGGTCCTGATGGATGAAGTTGCCAGGCCACTATCCATCAGAGAAACTGTGGAGGTCTGGTGAAGTTCCCACTGACTGGAAAGGAGGAAACACAATCCCCATTTTTAAAAAGGGAAAAAAGGAAGACCTGTAGGAGAACTACAGGCTGGTCAGTATAATGGAACAGATCCTCCTGGAAATGATGCTAAGGCACATGGAAAACAAGGAGATGATTGGTGAAGCCAGCATGGCTTCACTAAGGCCAAATTGTGCTTGACAAATTTGGTGGCCTTCTATGATGGGGTTCCAGAACTGGTGGATAAGGTAAGAACGGCAAGTGTCATCTATCTGGACTTGTGCAAAGTGCATGTGCACGCTGTCGTGCATGACATCCTTGTCTGTAAATTGGAGAGATGTATTTGACAGATGGACCACTCGGTGGATAAGGAACTGTCTGGATGGTCACACTCAGAGGGGGGTGGTCAGTGGCTCAGTGTCTGAATGGAGATCAGTGACGAGCGGCGTTCCTCAGGGTTCGGTGTTGGGAGTGTTTAACATCTTTGTCAGTGACAAGGATGGTGGGATTACATGCACCCTCAGCAAGTTTGCTGACGACAGCAAGTTGTATGATGCGGTCAACATGCTGGAGGGAAGAGATACCAACTAGAGGGACCTGGACAGGCTGGAGAGGGGGGCCACTGCCAGCCTCATGGAGTTCAACAAGGCCAAGTGCAAGGTTGACATGCCCCTGTCCTCCTCACGTTCTGTCTTCTTCATTTGCATTTGGGAGGACTTCTTCCTCCAGCTTCCATCTGCTTCCCTTAGAAGCTCCAGCTCACATCTTTGCTTCCTTTAATGTTTTTGAAAATATACTTTCTTATGAATTGTGTGTTGTTGTGAAAATATTTATACATGCTCACACACTTATTTGGTACGTGAGCCTTTTAGTACTTTCAGAGGCAGGTGAGAATAGTGGTATAAGCCCATGGTCAGTAAGTAATCATTGACAAAGGTATTTAAATTGGTCTTGGAGTCTAGCACTAGTTCAGTAATTCCACTTTGCTCAGGACGGGTATTTAGTGTGCGTGGGAACCGAGTAAGACAATAGTGCTCCAGTGAACATCTTGCTTACATTTCTGAGAGCTACCAACAAGATTTAAAAAAAGTCAAGCTGTGGAGTAAATTTTAGAGCAGAATTGGATAAAAGACACAGTTGTGACAACATTGCTCTGCTGAATATCCAGTGTTCTGCATATTATGAATACAGATATGAATCACAGATCTACTGTGAAATACAGCTCTTCAAGAAAGGGATTTCTCTCACAAGCTTCAGGTCTGCTGCTCTTCCAGGAATCCTTGCAGAGAAGGGCTAACGCATGAAACAGTAAGAGTGCTGATGTGTGGGTAAGATGGGCTGAAGCAGCCCGTCTCCCAGATAGAAAGAAGGTGTGTGAAGTACCTGTACTATTGCATTCATGCTAGCACTGCTGTCTGTCATGTTGGGTATGTTGTTCACCTCAGGCAGAATACAAAGTTGGGAAAACCTGGGAAGTAGTTCCTAGGCTGGAGAGAATGGGGAGACAGGAGGTGAGAATGTGCAAATTGCAGGACTTTTCCAGGTCTTGAGTCAAAACGTTGATCTCTGTTTCACACCTTGAATTTGAAAAGTAGCAAATGCAGTGAAGCATTTCCCCAAGAGAACGATCACAGGGTGAATCAGGAGATGTAAGTTTTTGAGTTGATATTTTCACAAGATGTGCTGTACTTTCCCAATAACAGCCCAATAGCTTTCATGGAAGTATTAAGAAAGGAGCAAAGATGAAAAATGCAGCTTCAGTTCTTTCAGACTTGCAAGTGAGTGCCTTGCTTTTGTACCTATTGCAGTTATTAAGGGAAGAACAAACTAAATTCTGAGATAAGACTGTTGAAGGCTTTGAATCTATTTAGACATTTTCTTATTTTTGAAAATAAATTCCTTATCGGTGATGTGAAATACATTCCTAATAGCCAGTTGGTTTCCCCCCCACCCCCCCACTTCTCCCCTATTGTTTCCTGACAGCATGCAGCAGATGGTAGTTTTTAACTGATGAATTGATGTTTCAGGTAGAAAGGCAAGATGGATCTTTGAAACTGATAATCTCATGAGACAGACTCCAAACTTTGTTTTCACAGTAGCAGACTTGGGTATTACCAGTTGGTGTGACTTCTGTAGGCAGGATTTTATGAAGAAAGGAGTATTTTATCTAAAGTGATGAACCTTGCTTTCAGAAATCTCTTGGAGCTTCAGCACTGCTATGGGGAAATAATACTGCAGTCCACCATTTCAATCCTGCTTTATTAATAATCATGTAGTTACTGGGAAAAAAGTTACTTTGCATATTCCAGCTTAAAAGTGCAGTGTCTGAAGTGTGTAGGCATACACTGTGTATGTGATGGCATAAGGAGACCTTGTTGCAGCCTTCCAGTGCCTGAAGGGGCTACAAGGAAGCAGGGGGGGACTTTTTACAAGGGCCTGTAGTGATAGGACAAGGGGTAATGGGTTTAAAATGAAAGTGGGGAGGTTTAGATTAGATATCAGGGAGAAATTCTTCACAGAGAGGGTGGTGAGGCACTGGAACAGGTTGCCCAGAGATGTTGTGGATGCCCCATCCCTGGATGTCTTCAAGGCCAAGCTGGATGTGGCTTTGAGCAACCTGGTCTAGTGGAAGGTGTCCCTGCCCATGGCAGGGGGGTTGGAACTAGATGATCTTTAGGGGCCCTTCCAACCCCAATGATTCTATGATTCTATGATTCTATGTCTGTGGTAGGGTCTTACAGCAGGATAGTTTAGGAAAAGCTTGTGCCTACCGTCTAGTCTCACTTGGAGGGAGCAGGACTGCAGTGCTGAAAGGATAATGGCAGTCTAAACAAATGGTAGGAAGGGTTGCATAGCTGTCGAGTAAACTGTATTTATTGTAATGTGTTGGGTGGAAGTGCAAAGTTCTTACACAGAATTTTGTGTACAGGGGTCAAGTTCCTGCCGAGGCAGAAGTGAACTACTTAGGGGTGGCCAAATCACTGGAAATGTATGGAGTTGATCTTCACCCTGTTTATGTAAGTATTGTTTGAATATTTTAAACTTACTAACAATGAGAAAAAACCCCATCTTATACTAATGTGGGGAAACACTGTACCTCAGAAATGCAAAGGGAGACATAGGTACGGACTGAGAGTATTCAGTCAATCACGTACAGAAGCCTAATAGTTTTTAGATGGAAGGCTGTGGTTGAATACACCTAGAAAAGACAGTCAGTTACACTCTGGAAAAAACAAATCAGATAAATAAGAAGTAATTAGTGCAATTGTCAGGATTGATGAGAGAGGGTTATAACCTTTGTCTTTGCCACAAGAATTTGCATGTTATTATTCCATAAAAAACCAGCAAGTTTGTCCTGAAACCTTTTCAATACCTTTACAAAAAATGAGGGTGGGATAGCAGCAGCATATCTGGCTTTTTTTAATATGAATTGTGAAGGTTCTGCTGAAGATCCAGAGCGTGTTTCCAGCTTTTCCTCTGCTGTATCGTGCAGCACTGCAAGTTGTCTATATTGCCTCAGCAAAACCGTCCACTTCTTTTGTAAAACAGCATGTATGTTGGGATTGGATCCAAGTCATCACCTGGAGGCTACGTGCTCCTGGTGGAAACATCATTCTATCTTGTTTGAATAATTGTGCTTGTGGCATTTTTTTGTGTGTGTGTAAAAGAAAATCAGAAGTTCAAATGGGGATTTGTAATGTAGATAGTTCACTGAGTTAGATGTCAGTGCTTTGTAAAATTACTTCAAAGAAAATAAAGAAATCAAGATACTAGCAGAAGATTAAGTATGTATTTCCTGCTTTTTGCCCACAATATGAAGGATTTTTTTAATGCACCCTGTGGCTTAATTGTATTCATACAATTCATCCCATGCTCTGTGTCCCTCCCACCCTAAGAAAGCTGGGAGATATATTGGAACAAGATTCAACATGATCCAACAAAATCGGGTTAAATCATCAGAGCCTGGAATTTTTTTTTCTCATAGCTTGCTTTTGCTGTGCAATGCAGTCCCTGCTTGGGTAATGAGGGGTGAGTTGTGATACAACCAAATCTAACCCATAAATGTTGTCATTTCTATGTGTATTGCAACAGCAACAGAAGACCTTATTTGAGACTGAAGCTGCACACATGACGAGATGTTGTTCTTTTCCTTGCTTTGTCATATTGAAAGTAAAGTTGCCTTTAGCAGTGAGCTGCCAGAGGAGCACAGGCAGAGCTCGGCAGGTGTGCTGGACCTTTCTCACATCAGTAGTCATGTAGAAGGACACTTTCTACAGTCCGTCCCTCTCTGAGTTTATACTTTTTGTGGTCTGTGCACTGCTGGTTTAGAGCTTGCGTGGCTCTTCCTTGTTGCCTCAAGTAGGCAGATGAATGAGCTTTTGCAGCTAACTTTCTTTTAAACTTATGCACCAAGGTTTGGACTCTTTCAAGTACAGGATGCATCTGATTTTGGTTACTGACTGTAAATTGGGGAGGTGGAAGCCTTCTGCCACTCCGCACTGGGTTTTCACCCTGTTCTTTCCTGGTGCCGTTTGGAGTTTGGATACTGGCCTCAAGAATAGTTTCCTTTGGAGGAGATGATGCAGGCAGCTGTCCTTGAATATTGCTACCCATTCTGAACTGTTTTAGGAGGGAGAAGGCAGCTGTGAGGTTATACTGTAGTGTAGAATAGGCCAGAAAATCACTGCTTATCTTCAGTGGAAAGTTAGAATGTCTGTTGCATTCACATCTCAAAGAATTTAGTTGCAGAGTTTTGGCTGTTTGCCGAATCGCTGAAAGTAATTCCTTTAAAAAGAAAAGTTATTTTTGTTTTATACCATGGCATGTGGAGTCTACCGTTCTTTCCCTCAGTGCTGTTCTTTCTTGCCTCCTTGCCTCTGTGCCTACAAGTTCTCGTACAGGAGTTTTTGTCAGTAGACCAGCTACTATTTTCCCACTTTCACAGAGTGAAGCAGTTATGTTAAAGTCAGTCACCATGCTGGCTTCCTCACTACACCTCACAGCTACAGTGATATAACTTGCAACTGTGTGAATGACATATATTTTTATTTTCTAGGGTGAAAATAAATCTGAATATTTTTTAGGATTAACACCCATAGGAGTTGTTGTCTACAAGAATAAAAAACAAGTAGGAAAATACTTCTGGTATGTATATTTTAAATGTGCAGTCTGTGATAAAACAGTAACAATGTTGTTGTATGGAAATGTATGATTTGTGATACCTATTTGAAAGGGTAACTATCAATTAAAAAAAAAATACTTGGAATTCCTAATATTTATCAGGATTATACAGATTTTTAATTCTTTGATAATCCAAGTATTAAAATAGTTCACCTTTACCATACTCATGCTGAAATGTTTAAATACTGCTAATTTATTGTACTAATTCTAGTACATACCTGAAAAAAAAAGATCTACTTGTGAATTCCTTTTTATCTTTGTATGTAAATATATACACCTTTATTACGCATGAAATTAATAGCTCATGAAGTCCTGTCTGTCTTTTTTCCAACATTACAGGCCTAGAATTACAAAAGTTCACTTCAAGGAAACGCAGTTTGAACTTAGAGTCCTTGGAAAAGATGTAAGTTTTTATTTAAGTCTGAAAGAAAAAAAAAAGGAATCCAAGGTCTAATGAAGTGGGAAATTTTCTGTGTCCATCAAAGTGTAATTTACTTTATTGAAATCTAGTTCAAGAAACCATCAAAGTGAAGTTACTTTTATTGATAGTTACTGCAAGAAAATTACCTTATCTTGAAGTGTACTGATGGTGCTTGCAGTTTTATTAAAGAATGAGGAGGAAGGAAGATTTTCTGTCCATGTTTTGCAGGCAAGGGTAGAGAACTTCAGCAGAACAGTACCAAAATTGGAATTTTATCACAAACCTTTATCATTTTGTATCATTCTCTGTAAATTAAAGGAGCCTACTTCTGCAATGCCTTGTTTATGGTGTTGCATAGTTCTTTTAAACTAGGCTAAATCTCCAGGGAAAGCTAAGATTAACCAGAATGTGAATGGAGAAAAACTCACAGAGCTGTTAGGCACAAGTTTGTACGCTGGAAACAGAAGCAGCCACATAACATACCTCGAAACCCGTTTGTCAGAGTTTAACTTCATTGTGCTGTTGGACCATTTGAGAAGAAACAGAGTTGGTTCCAGTGGAGCAAGGATAGCAGGTTGATAGCAAGAGAAGGAGTTTTAAGGTAGTCATTAGAAATACCACCTATGAAGCATGTGGGGCAGGGCGAGGAGGAGGAGGATGTTGAGGAAGCAGGGAAAATTATGAAGTGTAATAAACCAAATAGTTGCAGTCAGTCTGTGATTTTTGGTATCTGGTTGAGTTAGAAGTTTAGTTTGTTGAGTTATTTTTTTGAAAATACTTTTTAGGTCTCTTTGTAATATCAGGACTGAAAGTTGATACTTTTGAGGAAGTATTAAACTGCTGGCAATATTCCCCTTTACTGATTGTCTGCATATTTTCATGCATCTGGGTAGTGGTTATTAGTCTCATCTATGGTTTTTCCATGGGGCCATTTGGTATGTTCGATGAATTCTGGGAAATGTAAGTGTATCCTTGACGGGCGGTGTTGCTTCTATTGTGGACAGCATTTTTTGTGGCTCTGCAGATGTATGGGCAGGTTTTGCTTTTGTTACTCCCAGGTGACTTGTTTCTATTTGGTGTGGTGATCTATGGGAAGTTTATTTCTGATGGTGTGTTTGTTGAAACCGGAGAGTTGTTTGAAGGCTGGGGGAAGGTTGGGAAAACTTGGAGGGTGAATACCTGTTCGTGTGTAAACAAGTCTGAGTTTGACCTAGAGTGAACTGTATTGAGGCGATGCTGTAGTTCCTGTTTGATGCCAGACATGTACAGTTTTTGTCTGAACCATGTGGAATTGCAAAGGTTTAACATGCTGAGCAGAAAACCTGGGAGCTTTGGAAAACATGCTTAAGTTGAGACGGTAAATGTTGATGGCTGGTGAGCACTTACTGTTGTGATCATTAGGCAAACAGTTTTGACAGCACTTGGTAATTTCAGGTCTTGACAGGTACTTTTAGGAAATTGTTCAAGAGAACAGTAAGTACAAGGGTGTGTACCATCATTAAAATCTCCTTTGCAACTAATACTCATTTGAAGTGTTTCTACAGTGCTTCATATTCTAACAAGATCAGGAAAGGCCAAAATGGCCCAGAAAAATCTTCTTCTCCTTTTTTGAAAACATTTTGGTGGTGTTAACGTTGAACAAAATGATGCATTGGAATAAGTAAACAGTAGCCTTAGTCTCCAGATTAAAGCTGTCATAACAATTTATGCTGTTCTGCACCCAGAGGAAGGAAAGCTCATCAGTGTGTTTATATGACTGGATGTTCCAATACTCCTTGAATACTTAATTCAAAAATGTCTTTTATTCCTCTGGTTTTTGGAATAAATGATATCATTTTGTCCTTCCATGTGGGACATGAGTTTACAGTATATGATAGGAGAGTAAACATTCCGTTTTTACATCATACTGCCACCTGGGTTACCACTTTATGGCCCGGGGAATTAATGCTTTCCTTGTTTCAGATGTGGTATACCATGTCTGGAACATGTTATGCGTTTCCAGTTGGTTGGAGAGAACACCAGGAGGGATTCGGGAAGAGAAGAATCAGTGGCGAATTTCCGTTGTCTTAGGGCTTTATGACATACAGCGGAGGAGTTAACGTCATGTAATAAGAAGAGCAGATTATTTCTGAGTATACTGAGTGCTTTGTGTGAATCAGGTTTTCCGTATGGTAGTGAGAAGTCTGTGCAGGCTGGGTTTTGCTTCATGTTTCCACACACTAGCTTCCTTTATTCACACTGGCGGGCACCTTTTCGTGGGTACACCTGCTCATCAAGAGGAAGCTGTTGATGCTTTTAGGATCAATGAGGCGTTGCTCTCCCCCTGCCCAGGGTTACTTGCCTTAACTTCTTTGTTCTCCCTTTGAATAAATTTTTCTGAGATTTTCGAGGCTCCCTAAAACTGTGGGGTGCCTGTGTCAGCCGTATATATGGCTGCTGAGTTTGTTGTTTACATTGTTTCACATTTCATAAGCTTGATGGTTTACTGACCAGAAGATTACTCATGCTTACTGTACTATAATAAAGGTGTTTCACATTTCCTGTTTTATAGTGTAATCTCTTGTATTTCTTCATCTCTCTTCCATAAGAACATTTCCTGACTACTTAACTTCTTTCTGTTTTTCCTATTTTTCCTGTTGCTGTTGTGTGCAAGCATGACCATTGGTATTTTGGTTTTATCTTTAAGTATTTTGCTTGTATTACATGTATTCTCCCCAAGGGTATTGCTATTGCCCTTTCATTAACAAAATACTGCTCTTAATATTTGGCCTTCCCTGACTTACCCTGACATGTGAGACTAATGACCTGGACCAGCTGACAGAAACTCCTTTTCAGTGGTGTTAATCATTGAATCAGTATCTTATTGTCCTGGGAGTGGACTCATGCTGTGAAATCTGAGCTAGAAACAGAGGTTTTCTGTGAAACCTCTAAGCATCAGCATGGAATTAGGAACCTTCCCTTGCGAGGACTGACTCCCTGAACACGACAAAAAAGCACAGAGAATTTTTGAGAAGGAGAAATGTGTAATTTTGTAAAATGAGAAATGTGTATTTTTGTACAGTTCCTTTAAGAAAACCAAGAGGTCCCTCTGAAGCCGGTGTACAGTTCCTGGGAGCATAGATGTCTGTTGAGCAACCTTGCTGGAAACGATCCAGCAATACAGGTGGCTGCCAAAGCCACCCCCTGCCCAATGCACCAAAATGGAGCCTAATCGTAACGAGTGCACAGTATCGAAGGGGTGCACAGCACACCTCCTGTGCTTTCCTCATGTGAGGAACATGGATTGCTTCCTGGATTTTTCTCTCAGTGGAGGACATGAAACACACCAGAGAAAAACAGGCTTTGATAGATTGTGTAGGCTGTGAACGTGAACGTAGTAACGTGCAGGAGTGAGAGACGTGGAGGTGTTTTGCCTGTAGGTACCAAGTGCTTCTGTGCTGTTCCCCACAACCCCAAACTGTTTTCTGTAACAGCGCCCTTTACTTGGGCTGCACTGTGTCTGAACATGCAAGTGAATGATTTCACTCCTTCGCAGAGTTTATGCAAAGCTTCTATACTTGTCACTTTTCATGTTTCTCTTTCACCAAACCAGAAAGTGTTGAATGTGCAAAACACTCGCTTTCATTATTTTTTGTCGTAAGAGAGGATCATTTGGAAGTCTGAAACTTTTGTTTTGAGGGATTTTGAATTTTGCGTTCTTTTAAAGTCAGAAAAAACCGCCCCAAACACTGTATTTAAAAATTATTTACACATTTTCAAGACATGCCTTCCTCTGTAGTGTTGCTTAGTCAGATGAAGAGGCCCTGCTCAGCTGAATTCGTAAGGTGAAGTTGGTGAAGACTGTTTTCAGGAGCAATACCAACCACTGATGCATGCTGGAGCAACTTCAGGGCAATTACAAAGCACATAGTTCTCCCCATTTGGGTGGGTGAAACTTTTCTAAATACAAGTTCTTTTAAATAATCTCAAAACCCCCTGGAAATATTATTTGTAGGTTTTAATCTGCTTTTTGTAAGTGCTGGAAGCCTGAAGATTAATTACATTAATAAGGTGGTTCAGCTGTACCCCTTCTTGTCCTGTCACATGCTACATTCCATCATGAGTTACAAGTTCTAGGCAGGAACTTTTGATTTGATTTATACCTCTCATAGTTTCTTGGGAAGATTGAACAGGGTTTGATGAGATGTGCCTCCCATTCTGAAGTCCAGTTTAGCTTAGATTTCAATTCCAGACACACGTAGCATTTTTATCTGCATTATGGTTTAAGAGTTACAGATGACTGTATCCTTTACATTTGCACCCACTTAAGCCAGGGTGGAGGTAAGCAAGCACAACAGGGTTAATGCATCATACAGAATGGTTTTGGCTTGGTTTGGTTGGTTGGGGGTTTTCTTGGCTTTTTTTGCTTGCTGAGCCACCTTTGAAGGATTGTAAGATTGGTTCAAGGCTGGATAGCAAAATCTTCAGTAATGAACGTTTTTGAAGGAGAACTAGGATTACATTCCTGCATAAACCTCAGTTCATTGCCACTAAGGTGTTACGGTTAGCTTTTTTTATTTAACTTCTTCTTTAGTCTTTTTTTTAACTGGTTTAGTAACAAGGCTGAGATACGTTTGTTTGAATCTTGACACGCTTTATGCAAACTGGCACAGCATTATTTATTTTAATTCCTGACTTGTATAATGTTCTTAAAGATTGACTTTGTGTAACCAGTGATAATACATTGTCTGTTAATGAGCTACGACTGGTATGCATTATGTAAATACGTAAAGACAGAGTATTTCCTATTGGAGTTAACAACCGATAGTGTTCAGGTATGTGCCTAACCTGGCAAGAATAATGTGGGGAAGCAGTACCTTCAGACCTAGTGTTAATATTTCTGTTACATGTACATGCACGTGTATTACACGTACGTGCAGTGTGCTCTGTAATGGGGCAAGATCCCTCCTTATGCTGTATTCATAGTGTGACTGGGAAGAGTGGTGCACGCAGGGTTCCTACTGTGGCTTCAGGTTTGGATTTTTCTTCTTTGTTTTCTAAGCCTGGATTGGTGGGATACTATATGTGTCTGTCATAAATTATAGCAGCTAAAACCTCCTCTGGATCGTAGATTTTCAAAACGTGTTTGGTCTGTGGATGGGTGCAGCGCTCCATGGAATGGGTACAAGTCGACTGACAGTGGCCCTCTTACCTTTGCATTAACCCATGAACTTCATAAACCAGGGATCTTCTGGTTCCCAGAGGGAAGAACGGTGTCTTCTCTTGCAGGGGGACTTGAGCTTGGCCTGCTGGGGCACTAAGCTGGCTGGGTGCAAGGCAGGTCTGGGCTTGAAAGCTGCATAACGGGGCTGGCGTGGCAGGGCAAGCAGGGGGGCTGTTTGCAAAGGGCAGCGCGAGCACTCCTGAACTAGTGTGTCAGCTCTAGCAGTTCCAGAGGCATTTGTGGTTGGGTAGAGCGAGGACCAGCAAAGACCATTGGACTCGGTGATCTCAAAGGTCTTTTCCAACCTAGATGATTCTGTGACTCGGTAACCCCTGACTTGTCTCCTTTGAAGGCATTAGTAACATGCTTTCGGTTAAGTGAGGGGGCGGGTTATGGTGGAGCACTGTACCAATTTCCAGCTGTTCAGTGGAGATCTCAGAGGCCCTGCCAGGCCGGTCTTCTGGCTGATTTGAAAGGCAGCATAAAACGGATAAGGGCTGTGGCTACATGTTGGAGTGTACTTAAAAGCTTGTAGTGTAGTCTGGCTATATGCATCCCTTGTCCTAGTCTGTCTCCCCTCCCTTGGGTAAAAATGTTGGTGAGGCTATGGCAGTGTGAGCTTTAGCATGTTTTGGAGAATGCAGGACGAGCTTTTAAACTGTTTCAAAGGAGAGAGATTTTTTAGGTTTGTCCTCACATTTTTCTTTTTTTTCTTTTTTTTTTTTTTTGGTGTCTTGTTATTTTCAGTATTAGGAGAAGGTGGTCAAACAGCTCAACAACTAGGTAATGCTACAAGGGTTATGCCTGTCCTTTTGCAGCCTCTGTCCATGTCATCCTCCCCCTCCCTTGCCGGTGTGAGTCACAGACATAATCAAAAATCACTGTACAAAAATAAGTGGTTTTCTGCTTGTCTGGTGAGCACAGCTGGCTCCCTGGACACCAAAGCTGGCTCGAAGGAGAGGGGAGATCTTCAGAGTGTGCAGACCACCAGGAGTGCTCTGGCAGCAGTGAGCCTTCACGGTTTATACTGCCTCACCTTTAGTACACTGGGCACTCTGAAAGCAACAGGATGAGCAGCGGGGAATAGCTTGTGAGGCACCAAACAACACTGAATGACTTTGGAACTGTCATTTCCTATAAATCATTAGTAGAAGTACAATAGGTCTTTGTTTCTTTTGGTTCAGATAGAAAAAGAAGAAAAAAACCTCAGTTAACTCTCACTACCTGTAAGAAATTAAATTGTTCAAGGTGCTAAAAATGTTGCCTTTTATTGCAAACAAAAGTTCGTGGTGTTAAGCTTGCTTTACCCATACAAATCAATTTATTCCCTTTGGGGAGAAAGATTAAACCTGGAAGATACTACTGCCTTCAGTACTGCTTAATTTTTATATATGCATTTATGCGTTGTGAGGGTGATCACAGTACTCTTGCAAGCCTTAAATAGTCTGAAAAAGTAAATAGAGGAAGCTTTGGGCTTAGTTGCAGTAAGTTACTGAATCCTTTGGAAAAAAATTAAAAGTGGTAAAAGAATTATGAATTTTCTGCTCTGTGTTGGTGAAAGGCCTTGGAGGTGAATAATTTAGGCTTTCTTTCTCTCTCCTTAGTAAAATTTAACTGTGCTATTTGACTTACTGCAAGCATCCATTCTGTGGCCATAGCACTGAGACGTGTACTTTTCCTTCAGATTCCAATAAATAAACCTCAGTGTATTATCAGAAAGCTTGTGACCAACCCTGATATTTAGGCAGTTGTTTAATTTTCCAAATCTGGATTCCATAACCTGTTGATAAATTGGATTTATGGGGTTATGGTGTTTTTTCCCGAGTCCCTTTGATTGGCCAACCGTATCCTGGGCTGTATCCGGAGAGGTGTGACCAGCAGGTCGAGGGAGGTGATTCTGCCCCTGTACTCTGCTCTGGTGAGACCCCACCTGGAGTGCTGCGTCCAGCTGTGGAGCCCTCAATATCAGAAGGATATTGACCACTTGGAGCGAGTCCAGAGGAGGCCACGAAGATGATCAGAGGGCTGGAGCACCTCTCCTATGACGAAAGGCTGCGAGAACTGGGCTTGTTCAGCCTGGAGAAGAGGAGGCTCCCAGGAGACCTCATTGCAGCTTTCCAGTATCTGAAGGGGCTACAAGGGTGCTGGGAGAGGACTTTTTACAAGGGCCTGTAGTGATAGGACAAGGGGTAATGGGTGTAAATTGAAATCAGGGAGGTTTAGATTAGATATCAGGAAGAAATTCTTCACAGAGAGGGTAGTGAGGCACTGGAACAGGTTGCCCAGAGATGTTGTGAATGCCCCATCCCTGGAAGTGTTCAAGGCCAGGCTGGATGAGGCTTTGAGCAACCTGGTCTAGTAGAAGGTGTCCCTGCCCATGGCAGGGGGTTTGGAACTAGATGATCTTTAAGGTCCCTTCCAACCCTAACCATTCTATGATTCTATGATTCTATGATTCTATGTTTCAGCATGTAGTTAATCGTCATATTTTTTTTATTGCTAGCTGAGATGAGCTTTCTTCCACTCTAGGTAATAATACCTTCAAATGATGGGTCAGATCTTTCAATCATATGGCAGTGTAGGTATACTGTCCCTCTTTTGGTCACTTACTGATTTTCATGTGTTATGTGCCATTTGTTCTGTATATGGGAAAATACTAAAAACTAACCTAGAGAAAGAAGAAAAAGTGGATGAGTAGAACCTTTTCTGGGACAGGGATCTTCCCTGAATTCCAGTGGCATTTGAACTGGGTTACTAATAAGATACGGCAGAAATGCCTCATTTTAAAAAACGGTTGTTTAATAACAACCCAAAACACCCTTCGCTTCTCTCCGCCCATCCGCAAACTCTGAGATTATGTAACTAAATAACTTTAAGTGCAGCAGAGGATTCTTTGCCTGAAAGTAAATTTAGGAGTGGACAATGAAGGAGCAAGATCCTGCATATTGAGTCATTGAGCTCTTTCCTAACAGAAGTTGAATTGACTCATCATATTGCAGAAATTCTGCAACACCACAGGCTTCATCTGATACTATTCTTTAAAAGTGCATTGGTGACTACAGTTGTATGGGCCTAGATGAAATCTCATTGGATGACAGTCTGATCTAGAAATTGTAGTGTAAATTAAATCATAAAATCTGAAGCTATATTTCTGTTATGTGTAAAATAAGCAAATGAAATGTAGCAGTTGTCATGTCTTCTTTAAAACTTTAAAAATGTAAAAATGCAGTGTGGTCTTTCCATGGGTAGACTCTTGGTTCCGGTTGCCAGAGGAGCAAGAGCAGTATGGTTACTCTTGAAATGTTTAGTATAAATGGGTTTTTCTCCTTGACAATCTTCAAGATTCTCCAGGAAGCTTTTTTTTTTTCTTTTTTCACGATTTACTTGGATTTTCTTTTCTTTCTGTTGTAGAAGAGTTTTTAAGTTTCTGATTTTACTTTTTATAAATTAAACTTATTTTTGCTTCAGGTCAAATCCCTTGTGAATCCTGCAGAGGGATGAAGATCCCTATCAGGCCTGAAATGGAATTTTAAGGAACTGTAGGAATATATTTATGGGACTAATGTACTATGTAATGATTTTTTTTACTGTGCATAGCAATCTCACATAAATCCTAGTTTTCAGGATTCTCAGTGGCCGTATGTCTTACTGTACTCCTCCTTCTTGCTGTGGTGCCCTAGAGAGGAAAATGTGCCTTTGAGAGAAAACTAGAGGATGATTTTCATTCCTTGGATATTCCATGCGACTGTTACAGCCAGCCATTAAAGTAACTAAATTAATCCATGGGAGGAAATAAGCTCACATGTATGTCTCCAATTTGTTGTGGGGTTTTTTTGTTGTTGTTGGGTTTGTTTTGGTTTTGGCTCCCTCCCCCCATCAGGGAATGAAATTTCAATTATTCTACCCATGGGTGCCACATTCTGTCATTTTTACTGTTACTTGTTTCAGGGTGGAGGAAAGGCTGCTTGAGCAGGTAATTTGTGATGTTGTGAGGCCGCCTGACAGCTGTTAATAGAGATGTAATTGGTTTTCGTTGGAGGTGATATTTTGGATTCTAGAGAACATACTGGATTAGTTCGCAGTTTGCGGGGCGCTTGCAGGTCACCATACCTCATTAAATGAAGAGACCTGGCGCTGCAGAAGTACAGCTCACGCGCCGGCGTCCTTCTGCTAAAACCAGCTGTCGACAGCAGTCTGAATCATACCCCCTTTGTAATTCAGGTGTCGGGGAAGTGGTTTCAGGACTCATTTTTGTTACAGGCGGTGGTGTACCACGCTGAGGGCTCACACTGAAGTCAGTGGGACTGCTCGTTCTTTGTGCAAATCACAGGCCCAGAGCTGAGCGCTTAAGCTGAGTGACAGATACATGGAAGTGTGCTTGGTGTGAGCACAGTTGAATGTTTACTTTCCTGGAAACAGTGTGATGTGTCTGTTGCTTCTTCGTGTCTGTTGGAAGTATGTTATAGTTTGTATATGTCTTTAATTTCTCCCTGCCTTTTCCTCATGTCTACTCTACTGACTGCCAATGTCCAGTGATGAGGTTTTAAGCTTCGGATGTTCTTTTTCGTTGTGTTCCTTAAGAGATTTTAAGGTGGATTTTATGGCTTTTACCTTTGACCTTTTTCCTAATATTTTGAATTATTTTGAAGTTAGCTAATCTTTTTTTCTTTCCATTTTTGCTTTGGTTCTTCTCTACATGTATGTTTTGTGCATTTGCTCTGTTTTCTGCTCCATATTAGTTTACCACAAATCTTGAGTTTCTTTCACTCATTCTTGCCTTTTTGTATACTGTTAAACAGAGCCTTGGGAATATATTTTTGGTTGACATCTGAGGTGCAGTTTCAGAAAACATCAGCAAAATTCTATTTGAAAAAAAAAACCTTTGTGGTTTTTAATTAGGGAAAAAATCTGCTATCTGTGTGCTTTTTAATTATGAAAAATATCTGATAATTAGGAAAAAATGTGAACAAGAATGAATGAACAAAAGTAATATCCTTTCCCTTCTGGTTTTTTATATCTAAGGAATTTATTATTTAAATAATTATTTTCTGGCAATGAGAAACCTAAAAGAAAACCTTCTATATATGAAGAATTCTACAGAATTACAGAGCCTGCTTTTCTTCATACTGATATAATTTCTTATGTATATTGATATGAGATTGGTCAGTTCTTTTGTTTAGTAAATGAAGATTCACTTCCCTGGGAGAATCCTTTATAACAATATTGATGGGTTTGGTTTTGTTTTCAGTGCAACGAAACTTCCTTCTTTTTTGAAGCACGTAACAAGATCACATGCAAACATCTCTGGAAATGCTGTGTAGAACATCATACGTTTTTCAGGTGAGTGATGCAGAAGTTGTGGTTTCGTTGCCAACAGGAAGGAGACCACATTGAGTAAGAACCTTGTTATACCTACAGTGGTGTAACAAAGGCTTGCTGTCTGGAAACACATTTTTCCTCTTGCTTATAGAATGCTCCTAAAAGCTGATGCCTACCCTTGTGTTACAAGGATGTGAAACAGGAATTTTAAAAATGGGTAGTTTGGTGCTTTCTTTTGTCTTGGAAGTCTTTTTGAAACAGTATCTCAGGTTGCATAAAGTAGGCTTTAACAGAAGTATCCACAAATGTATGTCAGGATTTAAGCTGCCATATGAATTTTTACATATTTAAACATCGAAATTCAATGTAGCAGCATTGATCTGAGTGAGGCTGTTGGATTTCAGATATTATTATTTCCTACAGTGCACAGAAATTTTGTTTTTTGATAGAAAGACTTATTTAATTTCCATAATATTTTGTTTACTTACTGAGTTCCCAGTATTACACATCTCAAAACACTTCATTTTGCTGTTGCAAAAACAGTAACAGAAATGTGCAAGGGTGTCTTGTTAGGAGCCGGTCAATGTGATGCTTGGGGCTGGCTTTAGCAGTGCTGTAAATGAGTAAGTTCAAGGTCCCTACTGCAGTCTTACTACTGTGGCATGATGTTTTTGCCTGCCTCTGTGAAATATTAAGTGAAAAGTTGCCGTTGCCAGCAGTTTACAGCACACCCTGAAATAAAGAGGTGTGTAGTCAAAAGTGGAGGGCATACACATGAGGCTTTGTGGAACTCTCAACCCCAGGAGATTCTGCCTGGATGCAGGGATAAAGAACTGGCAAAAAAATTATTTTTCTGGAACCTAAAGTTTGTATTTCTCTCTTCTTGGGAAGGGGACTGTAATTGTGACTGTCTTTGTTACTGATGCTGTTGTTTTATTTTTCAAACTACATAGAGTGCCAGAGAATGAATCAAACTCTCTGTCTAGAAAATTCGGCAAGTTTGGATCCATAGGTTATAAACATCGGTACAGGTGAATATATTTAATTGTTTAAACTTCAGTTAATTCCCTCTTCTTTCCTTCTTTTCTCCTGTTTTCTTCCAATGAAAGAAAAACCCCACCCAGGCTATGACTCTGAGGAGCTCTGCTGACAAAGCATGAGTCAGGACCATTTTAACAGACTACTGTTGGAAGTCTGGCAGTTTTGGGACAAATGTAAATTACTTCTAATTCTCCAGATCCCCAGAGCTGGCTAGGGCCTGCTGTAGCCCGTGGTGTAAGTGAGAGCAGCCTTGGCAATGCTTTAAGTCAAATCTCCTCATAAGTTCTGAAATTATGTTCATGTCCTAAAGGGTTTTTCCTGGCGACTGGAGAGTACCAAAATGAGGAGGCATGTTGGCTGCTGCCTTTCTTCTGTGAATTAGCAAAGGGTTGGAGCAAAGAAGTGTATAAAGTCTGTAACTGTGATGCTGCTCTTTACAGCTGCAGTTCAGCTATGGCAAGGGCTCTCGACCCAAATGATTGTGTCTAACCCTGTAGTGGTTCTGCTGGTGCAGTGCTGTTGATTGAAGAGTGAAAGGAGAGCAGATCTGAAGAGAGATGGGGTTATCTTTTCTCACTGGAATAGCTGACAAAATTGGATAAGCATTGAAGGCTGCAAGCCTTGAAAGATGCAGTAAACTTGAGACTAAGGGTGTATAGGGAGCACTTAGTCTCAATTTTAGCCTGTATTAACCAAGCAGGTTAACCAAGCCTGTGACATAAAGGACAGTAAATAGTGATATACAGAGGAAGACATGTCAGGGAGAGTGGGTTTAAGATCCTCTAGCTGCTGTGCCACAAAGGACTAGCAGAATGTAAGATGTAGTTATGATTGCAAGATGTCAGAAACACAGTAGTTTTTACTGAGTTTTATTGAGACTTTATGTGTCTAAGTCAGTTAAAATGACAGGATCTTTGTCTAGTGAGTAAGACACTTGATTTGGCAATTGGCGGCCACTGTTTTAAATCCAGTTTTGTCACGTTGGCTGAGCGATTTTGAACCAAATAATTTATGGTCTGATTTTTAGAATTGTTTTAGAGTTGAGTATTCAGTGAACCTGAAAGGTAATGTGGAAAGCAGCAAATGCAAAACCACATCTGAAAGCCAGGCCCCTTTCTCGTTCCATTTTCATTTTCTCCACTGGTCACGTGGGGATAAAAATAGTTTTTCACCTTTTGCAGTTATTTAGAACCAGCTGGGTGAAAAGGCCCTATTTAGTATAATGGCAAATTCTAGAGTTTTTTCCCATGTCCTGCAAATATTCCAGGCTTGTTTATTTTTGCTTGCCTGTCTCTCTCTCTTTCCTGTCTGTATTTTCACCATCCTTCAAGGACTACATGGATAGTAATGAGTATGGCTGCCAATCATTAGTTAGGCAGTTCTTTATCACTACTTCTTAGGAAGTAATTTCTAAACCCAAGAAAACCATAAACCCCAATTCGTCTAGCAGCTCCTGGGTTGGAGTTAGTATCTGGGTGAGTACTAATAGCAGTGTGTACTAGCAGCTCTATTGCACTTGTCCTCAGTCACTCAGAATTCATAGACAACTGTCTGTTAGCCTTGGATGCAAGATCTTGCTTGTAAGGAAGGTGTTACTGATGGAGAGGTGACTGTGCCAGCTCTGAGACTGAGCTCATGTGGCTGAATCTGGACTGTCTCTGGACATGATCACTTGTGTGTTTCTGTCCCATCTTCTCCAACGTATTTTGTAATAATCCAGATTATTTGGTTTATCACATCATCTGGCATGATCCAGCTTCTCCTTGCTGTAGATAATAGGGGGATGACTGTACTGCCTTCTGGGTTTCTAGCTGGATCCTGAGCTGTACTACCCTATCTGTGAAAGTGGACAGGAGTTCAGTGGATTCCTCCCAGAGTACTGCAGATGAGAGTTTCCTCAGTTGGACCATTTCAGCGGATTGGAGCAGGGCACTGATGCTGGGGAGAATTACCAGGACCTTCCAATCAATTAAAAAAAAAAAAACAGTTAAACATGTTTGAGTCATTCCTGTTGATGGTGCATTTACGTTAATTTCCCCTTTTTTAATAAGTTTCACGGGTGATCTGTGATACGGCTTGCAACGTTGGGATGATGGTGATTACTGACAGCTATATTTATCAAGCTAGTTTTGTCTAGAAAACATTAAAGTATATATTTCCCTTCTAGTATGAAGTGTTACCTGTTTTGCTGCAGTGATTTTTGAGGACTCCCCCTAACCTGAGTGAATGTTCTAGTAAATGTGGGTTGTGACATCTAGTTGCACCGTGTTGTTAATGATAAATAGTGATAATCAGTTGATGATTGACATGTTAACTCTTTTATTGGAATTCAGAGCAGCAGTGACAGCATTTTGGTATGCTTCAAGAATCTTGTCTTTGCTTATCCATCAGCTTTGATTGTCTTCCCTCTTTGCCTTCGGTCCCTGTTGTAGCACCAAAAGCAGTGACAGTGTTGTGTATCTGCAGACATCATTAGCTCAGAGCAGAAACCACCATTTGACTGCATATGTTTAAAGACCACAATATTATCTTTCGAGTTCTTTTTTTTTTTTTTTTTTAACCTTCTAGGTACTTCTCATTAGGTGGCAGTTTCCAGGAAAGCAATTTCCTTGTCTTAAGATCAAATGCTTTGGTTAATACAAGGAGATGTCAGTGTGAGTGGAAGGTCTTATCCCCAGATTTTTCATTAAAACTGCTTCCGGAATTTGCACGACTGGCGTGGTTGCTGAAGTTAAAAATTGAGCAGAAGTGTTTTCTGGCTAACTTAGGAGCAAAAAAAATCAATTAAACTGAACATCAAAAAAATAGCATTACTGTGATGTAATGTTAGAATTAGTGGGTTTTTTTCCCCCTCTAATTCTTGTACAGATTTTGAGAAGATAAAAGTTCTGCAGTGTTGACTACTCCTGTGAGGCAGTTGGTGAAAATCCAATAAGTAACTAGTGGACTCTATTTGCATAATTAAGAAAATCTACATTTGTAATGCTTGTATAGTTGCTTGGCACTTACTAGTATGATACCTGTTCACTTCCAAGTCATCAAACTGCAGGTGTTTAAGCAACTGGGAGTTAGTAGTAACAGTCACTTCTCTTGAGTGGTAACTTTCCAGAAGCAAGCATGGAGTTTTGGGGAGGAATATTTAGCCTGTTTTACATTTTTGCTATGAATACTGTATTCATCTTAGTCACATGGAGAGGAATATTTAAATGAGCGTAATAGAATTTATTTAAACTTAATAACTTATTTAAATTGTGCAATGAAGAAGAGCCTTACTGTAAATGGGAATCAGGGCTTCTACTCAATTTATTATCATTTGGGCCCGTGTTAGTGAGAGTCCTTTTATTACAGTGTGCTTTGCATGGGATTTTCCATCATCTTCAGGCTGTCATTCCACATGGCAGAGAAGTAGCCCCTTATTGACTGAACTGAACAATGTTAAATATGTGTTTTCCTGAGATGAAAACTCACAAAAAGAATTCAGGAAGCAATCACATTACTTAAAGTTATATGATAGAATATTCAGGGTTACCAAAGGTCATTCTGTCTTAGCCTGTTCCTAATAAACCAGCATTTTGTTTTCGTTGCTTAGCTCCTCTTGAAAATGCCAAATATAGAAGAGGTTGGCACAATCTGTTGGTGATTCTGCGAGTGGTTGATTCAAAACAAAAGTCAGGGTAGTGCTACCCAGCAGGAGAACCAGAGCTGGGATAAGAAGTGAATAGCTAACAAAACATGCTGCCCAGACCCCATGCCTTTTTTGTCAGTCTAAAGATCCACTGGTTTTGATCATTTTTCAAAGTGTTTTCCTGTGATTTTGTTGGTTTTCAAGTGGCAGGACATCTTTGCAGATGACCAGAGACCCTTCCGTGCAGCTCCCGCGGCCTGACCAGTGCATTGAACGAAGTCGCAGCAAGACTTATCCCAAAAGAACACAACAGACAGGTAAGTCCTTTTCTGTTGGGCCTGTGAAGAGATGTCATCTTTGCTCTTTGATTCGTTTTGTTTTCAAGTGGAGACTGAGAACTGCTGCAGTGTCCTCAAGGGTCCCTCATAATGGATTTTCTCTTTTGCCTTCGGCCAGTATTTATAGCCAGCCTTAACTGGATATAAAAACTCCAGCTTTGTGGGTGAAAGTAGAAGAGACCGTGTAGATCAGACATGATTACAACCCTTGTTTGTGAGGTCTAATGTGAAGTATGAAGGGAAAGTTTGACAACAGGCAGTGAGAACTTTTTTTTTTTCCTCAGGAGCCCAGTCCCTTTCTAAAGAATTTTATACCCCTGTGTCTTGGTTGGTATCCCGTTATTCCAGTACCTTAGCCCAAAATGTTTCTCTTGTACATTCTTTTCCCATTTCTAGGGCAGTATCCCTTTATTTTGATACTAAGTGGAACAGAAGTTAGTGTCATGCCCTCTGCAATTCTAATGGTTCAGATGTGTGAGCTGGAAATCTGTTCTGCATGCTGAAGATGTCAGGGGAAGCTGGAAGTTTTTACAGGTGTTAGAGGAAACGTGTAAGATTAACCAAGGATCACAGGAGTCATGCCCAGAATAATGGATGTTTCCTGAAGTTTAGTAATGGAGACAAAAAGCTTTTCTAATGTCAAGCTCCAGTTCTACATGTGATCATGCATGTACGCTTAACTTCATCTGTGACAGCAATTAACACAGATTTCAATCAAACCGTGCATGGACTTAAGTATATATGTATGTATATTAGCAGATTAAGGAAAAAAAACTTTAAAGTCTGGCCTTTAAAATGTAAGCAAGATTTCTCTCCATCATGTGTTAGTGCAACAACATAAACTCTTGAGAGTTACCATTTTTAAAAAGAGACCTGGTGTATACACCTGGCAACCTCCCATGTTTATTCTGGATGCTGTGTTTTGACTCAGAAACAAAGCTGTTGTGTTCTGCTTTTTAACTGTAGTGGCTCTTGAAGTGTAGTGTAATTAAGGTATTGCCCTTGGAAAATACAGGCAGTTTACATTTTATTTTATTTCATTTCATTTTATTTTACTTTATTTTATTTTATTTTATGTTATTTTATGTCATTTTATTTTATTTTATGTAAGAAAAAAAGGATTGATTTGCTTTCTGACTGTGATAACTTTTTGTTGTGTCTGGAGTTGTAAATGAGTGTCTAAGAGGACAAGAACCTGTTCACCCTTGAACCTAGTGACTTAGACTTTTGTTCAGCTGGACTGTCCCATTCTTAGGGTGGTAGTTCAAGATGAACAGCGTTTCCCACTTCATTACTTCCCGATTCAGTTGCACAGAAAATAGTGTGGTTGTCCAGAGGTAAACTTGTCAGCTGAGACTCAGCCCTTAGTTGGAAGTCATGGTTGGCTTAGCGAAAGCAGTGGAAGTCAGTCTATGTTGCTGCAAGGGTGTGTGTTGTGATTGTTGATTTCCTGCCCCCCCCCGTCTCTTTGACTGGAATTGTGAGGAAAACTGAAACCTTCCCATGGCCTGTTCTGCTAATGTATCTGGATGTAAACTTCTCTGGATAACACGTGTTTGTTGTTTTGGTGGATTTAAATATTTTGTTTTACTTTAAAATAAAAAGGCTTCTCTTTCACCATCTTACTGATACGAATTTGTATAATCTGTGTCACCCATCTGGGCTGTTTTGCTTTTAATTCAACTTAATTGATATCCAAGTGTTCCAAATGTGCCATCATTTTCCACTAGGGTAGGTGTGTTACCTCAAACAATTAAGTTAAATGAATTTGTTTCATTTCCCACTTAATCTGGACTAAAGATTCACATTATTACACCATACTAGAAACACAAAACAAGATGCCTTGTTCAACATTGTAAAAAGGGCGATGTTAGTTTGCTTGTATTATGAATTTTTTTAAGGTGGTTTCTGCCAAATGCCACTTCAGTTAGGAGCTAGATGGACGTGGCTTATAATCAGATTTTTGGGATGAAAGTCAGACTTCCAATTATTCTCCCAAAACTGAAAACCCAGTAACAATTTACAAATAGTTCTTACGCAGTGACTTCCTTCCACCTTCTCAGAGTTCAGCATCTTTCCTCAGCTGCCTCTTCACTTTTTTACCCTTTCTTAAGATTGCGAAGTTACATGTATGAAAGGCTTCCTTTCTGCAGCCCCTTCCTTTCTGCAGCCCCCTCCTTTCTGCAGCCCCTTCAATTAGCCATTCTGGTTTTGTTCTGTGTTTTTATCTGTTGGTGCCAATAACAGGACCACAATGGTGGTTTTGGGGCGATTAGATGGACCGGTAGCTACAAATGCATGGGTGTAGTGTGTGCAGTCAGCAGCTTTGCCTCCATCGTAGAGGCGTGTGTGAGGTGCTAGAGTCTCTAACCTCTGCCATCTCATTAAAATGTTCTCCCTTGTCCCTGCTTTTTGTATACATGTTCTGGTGTTATAAGCAGTTACATAATATGTGTTTTTATTTTCTTTTTCTGTCACCTGAAGGTAGAGATCAGCTATGTTTTGCAGAGCTGAGTGACTAATAATGTTTCTTTGTCTCATTGGTCCATTAAAGTATGCTTTAATGGTCATTAGGTGCAGCCACTTGGTGAACTCTGGGTTAAGAGTTGGAGTATGTGCCGAGACGATGATAGAAAATACGTTTATGTTTTCATGAAAAATATTTGAGCTTTAAGAGAGGGCTCGAAGGAGATGATACTGTGAACAGAGAAATTAGCTTTTTTGTACTAAAGCCACTGCCACTGACTTATTCACAGTGGACACAGTTTGGCTTTAGCATGGCAAATTATTTTCCTAGCATCCAGATTACAGTGGTTAAAAATGCAGTAATCTCCCTTTTGTCACCTGCTGACTATGCTTCATGTCTCAGTTGTTCTAGGGTTACAGGAAAAATCAGACCAGGAAACTTCAGTGGCTGTGCATTCCATGTTTTTATGTCAGTGCTATTTGGATTTCTTGTGTATGTTTAGGTTGGCGTTCAAGATGGTATTCAGCTGGAGAAGGGTTTTTTGGTTTGTTCTGTAAAGTCCTGTATGTGAGATATGCGTAACTTGTTTTGTTCACTTAGTGTCCCTGTTTCATTTCAGCTGAGAGAGAATTACTACTGCATTTTGCTCTGGTTGGAAATCACAAACATAGAACAAGATCTCTCATTCTGTTACCCTTTTAGGGCAAGGCTGATAATGTTCAGCTTTTGCAATGGTGTGTAGGATGGAACCTTTCCTTATTCTTTTGGCTGAATGGCGCACGTGAAAAGCTCCTTGGGAATGTCCTCTCTGGACAAATATTGATGTGACCAGACCTGTTGCTGTGCATCTAAGTTTATTCAGAGGTAGAAAAAACATTGCTTAGGGTTTGTTGTTGTTCAGTAGTCAAGGACTTGATTTGTCCCTGCCTTGCACACTGAGTAGTTGTGTAAACTAGTGTGCAGTAAGTGCTTCCATTCTGATTTAAAAGCCAGGTGGAGAATTGGGAGTGCATATTTACAGAACTGTCTCTATTATCACAATTCCTAAGCAATCACAGGCAGCCACAGTCCCTGCCCCAACCATCTTAAATATTACCATGGGCACCTATCATCACCCTGCTTTGCTGTCCTGGGTCATGGTAGCTAGAACTGTTGGTCTGATGCATTCAAAGTCATGAACCTTTCCCCAGAAAGTTGTGAGATTGGGTTGGAGATTTGGTTGGATTTTAGAAGATGAATCTTGGGGTAATTTTATCTGTTTACTTATTTATTTACTTTGAGCTTTGCACTTTGAAGTTGATTTTAATTCTGAGGTTTGTAAAGGAGTGCATGTGACCTCGTCTACCTTCCATGAACCCTTGAGGCTACAGGTTTGGAAACTAGTTTCAAAAATAGACATTATCGCAGAGTAGGCTACGCTAGTGTAGACATATGGAAGTCCATTCATTTTTGCAGGCTGTTAGTAACACACAGTGCAAAGCATGAGCTCTTACTGCATGTTTTCCTTTTGATGACAGTATCTTCTGCTCTCATTAACAGATTTAAATACAAACACTACTTCCAGATAATGCCAGTGACATGACTTTGGTTGATAAGAAACAGGCATGACAAGCTAGCTAGCTTGTCAGGCTCCTGATGTTTTGGACATTTAAGTTTTTAAAAATATTCTATTTAAATTGAATGCACTAATCAGCATCAAGATGGCTTTAAAAGAGAAGCAAAGTCTATGCATTCATCTTACTGGAAAAGGTCAGTGGAGTGAATGAGTGAATGCTGACACTAAGTTAATCTGACAAAAGGTAGACAACCCGGAAAACCTGCTACAAGTGAGATGTTCAAGATTTCTGTCTATCTAAGGTATTTTTGAGAGGCCTATTACCTTGGCATGCAAGAAACAGTGATACAGGTAAGTTACCACAATGGGGTTAGTGTTTGGACAGTTTTTCCTGGAGTCTGTGCTTTTATATTCAGGATACAGCGGTGTATGTTGGTACAACAGTTTTTCTGGTTTGTAAAAGATGCTTGAGGTGGAACATACTGAAAGCCAACAATTACAGTTTCTCTTAAGTGTGGACAGAAAGCTCATAACTAAGCTGGCTATTTGTACAAAAGAATGGTACAGTAAGAGCTTTTTTTAAAATAGCGAAGCAAAGGTTCTTCTTGCGGGCTGCAGTGGAGTCAAACATGGCTGATAGGAGGCCTTGCCTCAGTAGAAACCTGTTCTGTGTTTCTGTGTAGATTCTCTCTGTGTTAGTCACTGGTATGTTGTCTTTTCTTTGGTCTTCCTAAAATACTGGAGTGGTAAGCAGAGAACTCAATAGTGAGAAGGAATTGCTTATTTCTTAAGGATTGGATAGTACTGGCTGCTCCAAATGCCATGATGCCCCATGTAGTGGAAAGTGTCCTTGCAGAGGGGTTGGAACTCTTTAAGGTCCCTTCCAACCCAAACCATTCTGTGATTCTGTGTAGGCTCTGCAGCACCAGCCTTTGTTCCAGGCGCTGAAGGGGTTGCAAAGGCATCTCCGAATTTCTGCAGTGGGGTGGACTGACGGTGCATCTCATAACCCCCATCGCCTGGCACCCGGAGGCGACTGGGTGTCAGCAGAATGGTAAGGCTTTTGCCGAACATAGCAAAAGATGGGTTCTGGAGGTGGCTGTTAGTTTTTTGAAGCATGTGACCCGTAGCTCTTTTCTAGTGGTTCTTTCATAGATATGTCATGTTTTGGAGCATGAGTTCTTACTGTACCATCAACTTAGGAGCACTCTGAGGGGCTTAATTGGAAGCAACCTCACTTACAAAGTAATATGTAACATACTGAAATGCAGTAATATGCTGAAATTATTTCCTTGGGAAAAGTCATATATTTGCTGATTTCAATACTTCCGTGGGCCAGATTATTATAGTGGGTTATTTTATCTTATGTATCTGATGGCCTAGGAAAGGCAAGCTGAATGTATCTTCATGCAAAAAAAAATACAGTCAGAAGCCCTGAGATATCCTTGTAGTTTAACACTTTAGCCAACTCATTTTCGTTTCACTGCCAGTACCTTCCTTACAGGTGGGAAGTTTCTGCTTCCTGTTCTTACGTGCTGTCATCTTTATTTATTTGTGATTTTTGATGGTAGGCATCCTTCTCTTTTTAGATGTCAGAGTAAAAATTCTTGCAGCAGTCTTTTATGGCCTTAATGAAGATTGGTGATTCTTCTTCTGATTGTTTTCTCATCCACATTATTTTAAAGTTTTTCTTTCAATAATTCTGTCTTTTTACTAAGCAGGTCATAGTGGCAGTGTACCTATGCTTCGTTCTTGAAAACAGAAAATACTGTATGGGCAGACGTGCAGTGCTTCAGCGAGTCTGGAGAGTTGGTTGTAGAGGATTTTTTCAGAATGTCAAAACTTTCCTTTCTGTCTGTGAATCTGTGCCCATTCTGCATTTCCTTCTCCAGAATATTCCACATTCTTCCTAGTGCTTATGCTTGCATAAACAAGAAGTGCCTTGAAGGAGCAAATGTTGTGCAAGACGGGACCCTGTCTGCTCCTCTCTACCAGGCA
>NW_010267296.1:9503-14577 GCF_000690775.1 Eurypyga helias | reverse complement strand
AAGTACATCATTAAAAGTGGTAAGGTCAAATACGTGAAGGGCTTGGCTGAGTTCCTTAAGCAAAGGCAACTAATGCCACTCAAGACCCTCTGCAGCATATGAGGCATTTGCAGAAGCCTAGCAGATTTCACCTGTAGGGGAGGAAATTGGTGACCAGGCAAGATCCCTTAGGCTATCTCAAGTATTTGTGTTGAAGTAGAGGGTAATCCAGAGACTTTGCATGTCAGAGGGGTGGTATGGTAAGCTGAGGGAGATGGTGGAGAAATCATTTCTCTGAGATTGTGGGGCAGGTTTGTAATTTAGAATCTCTCCACAGCTTGGCTTAAGACATTACATTTTAGTTTTAGCCAAACAAAAAGGCACTGGAACAGGTTGCCCAGAGATGTTGTGGATGCCCCATCCCTGGAAGTGTTCAAGGCCAGGCTGGACGAGGCTTGGAGCAACCTGGTCTAGTGGAAGGTGTCCCTGCCCATGGCAGGGGGGTTGGAACTAGATGGTCTTTAAGGTCCCTTCCAATCCAAACCATTCTATGATTCTATGAGTTTGTACCACTATATTAACAGCTCTGTGTTGCTGTTGCTTGTGCCCAGAGAACGTAGTACTTCCTTTTTATCAGTCTCACAAGCTTCACAAGCTACCTTCAGTGAATATGCTCAGAATCAATATGCTCAGAATCCTGTGCAGGGCTGATGTACATCATCAGTGATGTTGCTTTGTTGTTTTATTTAACACCTGTTTCTGGACATGGTAACGGTTTTGTAAGAAATCACTGAAATTGCCACTTACATGGAAAAAGAATGTGTGAACTGAAGAAAAATTACAGATTAACATTAACAGCACAGCATGGAAACTAAAATCATAGCACCAGTAGGAACAAACCTGTCTTGATGATTAATATATTGCTACATACCAAGCTGAACAGACATTTCTTTTTTTGTTCATGATACTGAGCTGTGGACATCTGTAGAGTATAACCTTGTCACGCCACTTTGACGTTAACCCAGTAAGAAATACCCGGATTCCCTTGGCCCTCAGCGCTCCCAAATCATGAATAGACAAATCTGTTTCTTTGAAGCCTGTTATATGGGGGTTCAAAAAGAGGGGAAAGCACATGTTCCTCCTGCTTCTTCAGGTTCCTTTTCATGGCTCAGGTGGGGATTTAAGTGCCAGCAGTGTAAAAAGCCCAGGATCAAAATGGAAAGAGTATTGGGCACAGAATTGGAAACTCGGAAGATGACTTTGGAATATTGGCCAGAAGTTTTTGACTCATTGAAACTGGTGCTGGTCTCTGTCAGAGTATTAAGACCTTATAGCACCTTCCAGTGCCTGAAGGGGCTACAAGGAAGCTGGGGGGGACTTTTTACAAGGGCCTGTAGTGACAGGACAAGGGGTAACAGGTTTAAATTGAAAGTGGGGAGGTTTAGATTAGATATCAGGAAGAAATTCTTCGTGGAGAGGGTGGTGAGGCACTGGAACAGGTTGCCCAGAGAAGCTGTGGATGCCCCATCCCTGGAAGTGTTCAAGGCCAGGCTGGATGAGGCTTTGAGCAACCTGGTCTAGTGGAAGGTGTCCCTGCCCATGGCAGGGGGGTTGGAACTGGATGGTCGTTAAGGTCCCTTCCAACCCAAACCATTCTGTGATTCTATGATTACTCTTTATTGCCTCTCTCTGTCTGCATTATTAGTTTTCCAAACCTTTGATATACAGGTATTATTTTCCTGGTAGTAATGTAGGATATATTAATGTTGTGTTGCTCTGTGTTACTACATCAGTCTGAAATGGTTTCTTAGAACAAACATACTCGTCTTGCTTTACCATCTAGTCTAATGATTGCTTTAGAGGTCACAGTTATTACACTGGAGATTCCCAAGCTTTTTCATAGCCTCTGTTCTCCTCACAGCTGCCTTCTCATTGGTGACTGAGCAGGGAAGTCCCTTCTGGTGGCAATGGAATAGTATGTGAGAACAACAGCTTCAAACTCCTCTGTCTCATGTGGAAGCGTAATGAATGCCCCCCTTGTTAAACTTTGTTGTGATGTGGTCTAACTAGAAATAAGGATAAGACACGAAAGTGTGATTCTTCTACACCCTTAGCAAATAGAACATGTGCCAGATGTCTTGGTTATCATTTTATCTCTCGTGCTGCACTGTGTTCAGTAGGTCATTATGCTGAACAGGTCTGTAAGCATATGTGCTACAGGACTGTTCTGTTTGTGTTTTCCAGGATCTAAGAACATGAGTCAGATTACAACAAATGGGGAAAATGAAGGAACTACCAGAATTATTGCACCTTCCCCTGTGAAAAGGTAGGTAGACCAGCAGTTCCTTTACAGATTTTAAGAGGTTGTGTATTGCATTGGGTAGAGGAACACATTTAGTAATCATCAGTTTATCCTGCCACTTATGTTGAGAACTGCCTGAATTTCTGCTAACAAAGGTCAGAGTGTGTTGCCCAGTAATTAATTTTAACAAATCTTGGTCTTCTGGTGTACCTGGAACAGGATTTCAGGTGACATAGAATTTGGAAACCTGCAAATCAAGGCAAGTTAATAGGAAAGCAAACAGCCTCAATTTTAAGTATGGAAATAAACCCAAGGGGCAGTGGTCAGGATAGTCATCTGAAGTCCTATGTGTCTCTCCTCTGGGAACTGTGGGCTGGCTGGCAGGGCCCTCAGACCATGGGTCTTTTGCCACTGCACAGGGCGAGCTCTGCTTGGACTGTGTGAGCAGGGAAGAGCTGGCCATGGCCTCTCCCCCAGCCATGCTGTTGATCTTGCAGCCCATTGCTCATTACACCATAAAATCCAGAACAAAACTCATGAGTGCTTTTGCCTGATCCTTAGCAGCAGTGAATTGAATTGCCAGGGCGCCTCTGGACTTGCGTGGTCTGCTGTGTTTGTTTATCAGTGCTGAAGTGCACATCTCTGGTTACTAGGCATATTTTAGAGAGGTGAGGCTCAGATTCGTAAAGGGATTTATATCCCCACCCTTAGTTTTACGTGGAATTTGGGTGCCTGAATCAAAAAAGACTGGTCTGACAAAATAATGAGTCAAGAACTCAGCACCTAACTTTTTTGCTTAGTTGCCTGAATGTGTGTCTCTGCATGCCCAGTAACCCTGACGGGGTTTTTTGGAGGTTAGTAACTCTGGCATTATCTCTCCATTGAAGCTGTGGGCTTCACATAATAGGTATCTCAACTGACCTGTAATGATGAGTCTAAAAGACTTACTGCAAATACTCGGTGGATAGTGTTTTCCATCGCCTAATATTTAGAACAGTTGCCCCCCAAAAAGAAGGTCTGAGTTTAATTGCTTTGTCAATTTGATGGAAATAAAATCCAGTATTCTAGACCTTAGAAAATAACACTGATCATGGGTTAAAAGGAAGTTTATGATTTTGCCACTCAGTAATGCTGAAGCTAGGCAATTGAACAGCAAACAATACAGAGGTATATGAATACCTGAAGGGAGGGTGCAAAGAGGATGGAGCCAGGCTCTTTGCCGTGGTGCACAGTGACAGGACCAGAGGCAGTGGGCACACACTGAAACACAGGAGGTTCCTCCCAAATATCAGGAGACACTTTCACTGTGAGGGTGGCCAAGTACTGGCTCAGGTTGCCCAGACAGGTGGTGGAGTCTCCATCCTTGGAGATAATTCAGCAGCCATCTGGACCCAGCCCAGGGCACCGGCTCTGGGTGGCCCTGCTTGAGCAGGGATTTGGACAGATGACCCCAGAGGTCTCTGTCAGCCTCAGCCATTTTGTTGTTCTGTGATTTGTTAGGAGAGAGAAAGGTACAAAGCAAGAGGTACCCTTATTCCATAGTGCAGAGATAATTGTATTGGGAAGGGATAGGAGCCTGTCACCACGGCTTGGTACTCCAAATGGTATGTATAAATTTTTCACAAAGAACTGTTAAAAAGAAATGGATAGCTGGTTGTAGAGCAAGAACCAAAATAAGGGACTCTCAACATGGTCGCTTCAAGATTTCTGAGTTTAGTTTCTTACCTTGACAGTTCAAAAAAGAACTCGCAGGCAGATTCTCACTGAGTCAGGGTTTTATGTAGTGTTAGTCACTTCCAGCACAAGTGTTGGAAGTTGTTTTTCTTGCATCCTTTCTATTAGGATATTGATTTGTTTTTCTCTGTGTCTCTGTCTGCACATCTAGAACACCGTTCAGGTCTGCCAGGCTTAGTATGTGTGACAGGCGCCACACATACTTTGCAAAGCATTTAGAGTTTGGTAGTTTACTCCATCCTATGTAATTCTCACACTAATTGTTAGTCATGCTTGCAAAGCATCTTTCAGCAGCTCTTAGTAGCTGAGTTTTCATATTTTAGCATCTCATTCACTGTTGAGGTACATAGTTGGTCGCTTCTGCATAAGTGGTATAAATTCAAGGTGAACCATAAAAAACCCCAACAACAGTAATCTCACATCAAATTCAGATCCTAGCCTTTTCAGATACTTTGGATGAACTCAGTCCATTTTGCAACTGCATTCCTGGAGATAATACTACTGCCTGAAGAGCTGCTATGCTCTAACTCTCTAGCTGTAAATTGTGTGTCTGCCCTGAATTAATAATGACTTAGGAGTCTAGTGCAGTAAATTCACCTCCCGGAATCATTTCTCTCTCTCTCTTTTTTAAGATTTGAGAACAGTATTCAAATTTCTTTAAGCCGAACTTCAATCTAAGTATTGTTCTGTAGTTTATGCTGTGCAAGGGCAATTGCTTTTTTGCAATACAGGACTGAAACATATTTACCTGAGTTATTTGCTTATTCTGTAGTAAGCACATATTTTAAGCCTGGGAATAGATTGTATGCACACATGAGTTAATAATTAATGGGTGCAGTATTAGGAAAATGATTTCTTTAAGCCGAACTTCAATCTAAGTATTGTTCTGTAGTTTATGCTGTGCAAGGGCAATTGCTTTTTTGCAATACAGGACTGAAACATATTTACCTGAGTTATTTGCTTATTCTGTAGTAAGCACATATTTTAAGCCTGGGAATAGATTGTATGCACACATGAGTTAATAATTAATGGGTGCAGTATTAGGAAAATGATTTACTT
>NW_010267296.1:0-9485 GCF_000690775.1 Eurypyga helias | reverse complement strand
CTGCTGACTTACTGTAGCTTTGCATTTTGTTCACTGTGTGAGAATTAAATGATTAACTCAGTGACCTGTAGTAACCAAAGGCTGAGGTTAAAAGTGGATTAGTAAATTTAAGTAGCCACAATTCCTGCATAAAGCTGAGTCTGTCACCTCCTGCTCTGGGGAAGGAACTCTGGCTTATGTTCTCCTCTCTGTAAGCATCTGTAAAGCTTTTTTTGCTGCACTTTGGAAAGATATGTTGTATTAATGCTTGTAGAGGGTTGCTGTCAGTAATACTTCTCGAAGAGCTTAGTGGAAATCAATGTGGCTGTCTCATTCTGTGTCAGGTGAACTGCTTGTTCACATAGAAAGTGAGCTGTAGAAATGATGATGGAAGAAAAGCATGGCTAGCCGTTGGCGAGAATATGGGTGCAAAAACATGCTTCAACTGGAAGCCACCTTCCAGCACTTGGAGCAGCAGTTGGCCAGCTGTCTAGGACCAATAACAGGTTGGAAGTTGTAAAACCTGGCACTATGAAAATGATAGAAATAAAGGAAGAATTGGACCATCCTGCTATTTTTCTCCCCATCTCCTGTAGGTATGATGGGAGACCGGTTACAAACACTGATAAATCTCTTAAGCCAGGTGACTATCTTGACTATCCTGCTACTTCACCTTGCGGCAGTCAGTGAAGACAGCTCTTTTGTACTGTCAGATCTGTGCTCAGTGTCTAGCAAAAGGAAAACACTGGAGTTTTTGGGGAAGGACTGAGAACAATATGCTCATCTATAAACCTTTGGTCTGTGTGGTTAAACCACGACGGTCTGTCATGTTTTGAATAGTTGTCACCCCTGCCTTTGTTCCTCTCATCTTAAACAAGGTACTATAGACCTGCAAAAGACTGTAGAGAAATAAAGATAACCAGAGCTCTGTGGTGACTCCTATACCAGAAGAGATTGAATAGTCTGTGATTCTTTCACTTGGAAAAGAGATGAGACAGTTATTTTAAATGTATTTAAAAAAAAAAATCTATGGGGTGGATCATGATTAGAGAACCATCATTCATAGGGCTTTTTTTCTTTCTATAAGCACAGAACAAGTGGAGAAAGTGTTGAACCAGGTGCAAATTTTGAAATAAGTTTAAATAATTGTGCCATATTTAAATAGTGGAGCATACAGCTCCTATTTATGCCAAAAATCAAAAAATGTTCAAGAGATGTTTAAATAAATCCATAGAAGAAAGTTCCATCAAGAGCTATGTAGAATAAAAAACAGATAAAGCTTTTGGTCCAGTAATCTGTTAGCTGCATATTGTGGAAGTCTGTGAGACTGTATTTTACATCTGTCTTGTTCGACTTTTTGACCTTTTTTCTGACTCAGTGCCACCATCATTCTGAGTTGGAGAGCTGATTTGCAGGTCAATTTTTTTTTCCTTCCAATCTCTCTTTCTAGGAGAGATTCTTCCACACAGCAGCTGGTTGCCCTCTTTCACATAGTAAGCAAATAGCTATATGCCAGGGTGGGTCTTTGTAATAACTGTATGCCTTAAAGATTATTTTTTAAGATGTCGGGGGAGAGAACATGGGATCTTACACTGTGGGTTTTAAAAAATACATATATCTGTACTTCTATTTAGCTTTAAAAAGATGAAAAATGAAAACAGTCCAGAAACCCAAAGAAGTAAAACAAGCGCACCGTGGGAGGAAAATGGCCCACAGAGGTAAGGCGAGGCATGATGTCGTAGTTACTGTGCAGTGGTAAATATCATGCCATGGCAATAGGTTGAAGGATATTGGTATAACATATTAATGTATTAACAGGGTCACAATAAATCTGTATTCCATATAAGGCGATAGGTCCTGTCATAGATAAATAATCAGTTAAAAATTAGGAAAGTAGGTGTAGGAGGAAGTGGTCAGCGGAGGACAGTCACCAGTGACTTTCCACAGGGATCTGTTCATAGACCTCTGCGACTGAGTATAGTTGTCAAAGACCTGGAAAAGGGGTGGTGATATTTTTGGTGATGGAAAAGAATTGTTTACAATAGTGAGAGTGAAAGTTATCTGTGAAGATTGACAGAAAGATCCCTAAAGTGTGCGCGACAAGTCACTCGATGGTGATCATATGTAGAGAGGGGCACAACGGGGCAAGAAAATAACCATGGATTTCTGGGTGAAATGTAGTGCTGTGGAGATAGGATGTGTAACTTCATGAAAGCATCAGCTATGTAGCAGACACAAAAACAATTAGCAGTTATTAGGAAAGCAAGTGAACAGCATTATGCTGTTCCGTAAATTTGTGGATGACATATTTGCTCCGTGAATTGTGAGTGCAGTTCTGACGTCCAAAGGAAAAGGCTTTGCGAGGGGCAGCAAGGATAATGAAAGGTGGGAATGGCTGTGCAGTAAATCTGTACGAGGATCATAGACCAGGCAGGACTCTTTCTTCAGTCTGTGAAAGGTATGATTTCAGGGGATGTGGTCTAGAAAACCATGAGTCGTACAGAGAAAGGAGAAAAAGATCAGGATTGTATTTTTTTCCAGTGTAAGAACTTGAGAATTTTAGATGAAGCTGTTGGTGGTGGTGTAAAAGCATTGAGAGAGGCAGTGAGTAGTCATACGAGTAGGAGACGAGTGGTGGTCCTTTAGAAGAAGTGCTGGAAGTTAGTAGGTTCCTGGGAGAAGCTGGGTGAGTCATGGAAGAGAAATTTCCAAGGGCTTCTGAAGACAGAGGTATAGCAGCTGGCTCAGTAAGGCCCCTGGACTGGGAACAGTAGGGAACTGAGAGAGCACTGGAGAGCTGTCGTACATATTCAACTTCTTGCTCCCGTCTTAAGTGGTTGCTTGTGGCCACTGTTTGAAACAGGCCACTCAACTAAATGGCACATTAAGTGCAACCCAGTATGGTCCTGCAAATGTGATGATTTGTATATATACATGGTGTGTCTTTCGGGGCACCGTAATGGTTCACCCCGTGCGCTCCTTCTGTAAACAGGAAGAGTTTCCAGAGTAAGGACAAGACAGTGTGTAAATATCTCTTGCTATGATAGGCATTTGTTTGTGAGTTTTGAAGAAGTGGTGTCATCACGTTATGGCTCCAGTGTTAAAATTGCTCTCAGGATAGCAGAAAGTTTCATCCCCCTGGAGCCAAAGAATGGTAGGATTGAGTTTTTGCAAGTCCATCTGTTCTAAAGGACTGTGGAGATTTAGACACATAAGCAGACTTTATTGCTGCACAGAGGCTTTTCACAGCTTCTAATAATAATTCTTATTGAGATGAACTGTGGCAGCTTTTCAGCCATGCAGGGCAGGGCTGTTATCAGCAGTCTGCAGAATCAGGTGAAGAAGAATGGATCCAATTGGAAGGCCAGAGGATTTTAGGAAAGCAGAAAGAAATACCTTAACTGGAATTTGGTGAGACTATCATATTTACCACATAGTTCTTGTAATGGGGTTAAGTAATGTTAGGTAAAGGTGTGTGGTCGGGTTTAGCATTGTTCCTCCAGAAAGTCGGGAAACCACCTTACAGTGGTATGTACTCCGTTACAGGCTCTGCTGCACTGTTGGAAAAGGTCCTTACACCTCTGTAGGAAGGTGTCACAGGATTCTGCACAGGCACTTGATAGTCTCTGTCTAATTTGGTAACAACCCCAACCCATTGGGTCCCACCCAAGCTTAAGTACATAACCTGAAGCTTGAAACACCTCCAGACAATTGTCAGAGGGCCAATGCACAGCATTGGGGTTGCACAGCAGAGAGCTGGAGCTGGAATTGTTTCACCATCCCAAGCATTAGCTCAGTGATGAAGACATATGTCGTGTCAAGAACACTGTTTTCATACTTATATCCATGGAAAACATAAAGCATAAAGGTGCATTTGAATGCCTAGCTCTGGGCTGGATAACTCATACTAAAGCACAGCAATTTTTATTATGCTAAAAAAATAGATGTGTGTACTTGGTTCTACATTTTGTAAGCTTAAAGCTGTTGGCATGGAAATGCTAAGAGGTCTTTCCTACATTTTCAAGGTTCACTGTAAAGTATTTACTGCTGGAAAGCAGTGCCATCTGCATCTGCATAGCATGCACACACACATAGATATATAGCTGAATATGCATATAAGTTTCTATGTGGGCCTTCTCATTTTTGTAGGCTGAATCTGAGTTAGCTGACCTAACTCTCCTGGAAGTTTTAAAGGTGACTGTTTGCTCTTCCTTTTTAACCCTAGTGGACTGTATAATTCTCCCAGTGACCGCAATAAATCACCAAAGTTTCCTTACTCTCGGCGGCGGAACCCATCGGGTGGCAGCGAGAATGAGTCTGGGCAGCCAATCCGGAGGAGGTAAGAGCCGCGGGGTTAATTACTGTTAACTGCTCACAGTAGAAAGAAATCTTGAAGTCCTGCATGCTCTGTGTTGAGTAAAGGATCTTGGAGACACAGCTGCATCCTGGGAAAAGGGGTACTCAAGAGCCCAGTTGTTAGTCCAAAAAACCCTAAGTAAGGACATCAGGTCAGCTTTTGAAAGAAGGCTTTGGTCAGGCTTGTGTGCTGTTCTGGGTACTAGGAAAATGATGTAAGAAATAGGAGAAATTGCATTTTCTGTGCATGCAAGATACTTGCAGTTGATGCAGCTATTTTTCCCGTGAGAAGGAAAGGCTTGGGGAATGTTGCATGCTTGACAATGAGCTTCTAATACAGAGCAGTGTTATGTTTTAAGTACACTGCTTTTACTTTAAGTGCAACAAAGATTAAACGAATGAGCCATAAAGCCGTCTTCAACGGTCTCATGTATAAATTACTTTACATTATACAGAATGCCAGCAAAAATATAACTGAGATACTTAATGTGTTTTTAATGGGTACACGCTGAATTGAGAAGTAAGATTAAATGAATGAAAATTCTGTGCTGTGTGTCCTGGATTATGTCCAAAAAGCGAACTACATGGGCAGTGCTGAAATGATACAGTTTTGAGAGACTACATGTTACCTGGGAAGATGTGTCTTGCTGAGAAGCTGCTTTCATTGCGAAGGTACCCTGGTGCTGTGATCTGCTGTGAAGTATAGACAAGCATAGCTACTGTGCCCTATTCATCTCCGTCTTCTAGGTCTGCCTTACGAGCCAGCACTTTGGAGTTGCATCTCCTTCTGAGAGCTCTGAAGTGATTACCTGTTTGGCTTTCAAAGCCAGGGTTTGCAGAGGAGAAGGCACAGCTATATCTATGAAGAAATGTAGTTAGATGTGGAGCTTTTATATTTGCCAGGTTTCTGAGCTGCTCCAACCCTTTTACTTGCCTTTAGCTCTCTACAACAGGAGCGAAGAAACTCACCCATGGTGTATGCTTAGTGACTTCATGCCTGGGTTAAAGTCAATATAGTTACGTTGATTTATCCTGTTGGATAGGGCCCTTGTAAGTGTTAATAGCAATTACCCTGAATGGGTTTTCTGATTCATTGCTAGCTTAGTTGTCAGAATGACTTGTTTGACTCTGTAAAAACAAAGGAATAGAGATGTGCAGTGCAAAACTGCCTTGTACCAAAAAAAGACAGTGTCTGTGCACTATTTAGTAGGAAATCTTTTGAGATGCAAAGCGTTTATCATCTGGGATTTGCATTTGGCTGATCTGCTTGGTGGACAGGTTGTCATGCCAATAGCAAATTTTCTCTTGGGCCACCACACTAACGAAATCTTTTTAGAAGTCTTATATCTGAGAATGTGAAGACTTACAATAGTAGGGAGATTGCAACCTAATTATGTCTTCCTGAATCTTGGTTTTATTCATGAACTTTCCTCTTCAAAATGTTTAATAACAATAGCCCTCTTGTTTATACACTCTTTACTGTAATTAAGAGGAAAACATCAGGATTTGCTACGCTGGAAACAGTAGGAAACTGAAGGCTAGCATACAATCCTTAACCTTGCGAGTCAGGGGTTTGCAGCGAGAGCTTGAATGGGATCATGCCTTTGCAACTTAATGCAGAGGTGTCCTGAAAGTTTGGAAACAAACACATGCCCTTTTGTCTCTACCTTTAATTCATACTGGAAAAAAACCTGTGTAAGAAGATGGGATTTTTTGTGTATTTGTGTTGTGACCCAATGGTGTTTCATTAAAACTTCCTTCATGTCACAGGAAAAATCAAAACAGTGGTGAAGATTCTGATTTAAAGCAAAGGAGAAGGTAAATATATGATCTATAGCCGCCATGCAATGACAGCAAAGGTACTGATCATACTTCAGTTCCCTGCATCCCCTCCCTTCCTTCCTTCCTTCTCCCCCATCTTCTTAAACCTTTAAAAGGCTGTGTGATTTTCTTTCCTACCTTACTTTTGCAAAAATGCTCTGTAGCATAACCTCATCGCAGCACAGATTCCTACGAGCTGCTTTGTTCATTGTTACTACACCGTGCTGGAAGCAGTTTGTGGAAGTTTACTAAAGGCCTGTCTGCAACTTGAAAGTCAGTTTCCAGAAATTTTAGCTTTTGGATTTTGCATCTGCATATTTTGTTTTGAGTTCTCTACCCTCCCAGTCCACTTTTAATTAAATCTGTTTTGAAAGCAGTTTTACTGTCATTTGGGATGAATTGTCCCGAAAAAGATGGGTGCAGAGTCATGTACAACTTCTCATGGGCTTGCACAGTTTTTGCTGAACTTTTTCTTAAGCTTCTTTTTTTTCTTTCCTGTGCAGTCTTGATTAGTTGTCACATTTCCAGATAAAATGCTGGTGTGAACTGGGGTGTGTCCTTCTACAACTGCAGCTTTTGACAGATTTTTGCATCTGGAGTTCTATAGTGCCACATCTGCCTGCTGTTACTTTGTGCTGTGCTTCTCACTCCTGTGCTCCTGCCCTGGCTGCTGGAAAAAGGAGAGTGTGCAGTGCATTTTGATACCAGAGTCTCTCGAAGCGAGCAGAGGGGAGACACTCCCAGGATCTGATTCACTGCTGCAGCATGGGAAAGGAGCTCTGGCAGAGATACAAACATCTCGGGGACAATCGCGGGAAGTCAGGGAAAGTGCTCACGTACTTTGCACCTATTATAAGATAACATTATTTTTCTGAAGATTGTTACCATGACAAGCTCCCAGTAATAGTCTAATAGTCCCATGGTGCATGTCCAGCTCATAAATCTGAGAGGATTTAGTTAGGCATCTCAGGTGGAAAACCCCAGTGTTCAGAAGAGACTCTTCCTGAAGCCTGTGCCTGCTGTATTACATTACAAATATACAGGTTTGTTATTGTGTATTGGAACAGACCTTCTCCACTTCCTCATAGTTTCGCTACTTTTCTCCCATTTTAAGCAGAAAAGGACTGCACCAGAATACTAGCCTTCTGTGTCACCTGTTTCTCTGACGCAGCAAATCCTGTGACCCACCCCACCCCCCAAGCCCCTTCCTGGGTTGTATTTGTTCTGTCTCTCTTGCCAAACTGACTATGCCTTCTCTCTTGCTCCTTGTCTCAAACCATGTACTATCTGCAAAATATCAACTATTTTGCATGACCAAGAAAACATGAGAAAAGATGAAAGGTTCTTTGTAATTGCTAGAGCGTTCAGGGTGATCTCGTGTTCTCGCACCTGACTTAGGAAATAATTTTTCTTTCTATTTTTGGTATTTTATTCAGTTCAGTGAAAGCTGATGTTTAATATTCAGTGAAAGATAATATTCTGACAGCCAGCATGAGCAGCTGCCACTCAGCTGACAGCTCAGCAGCCCTGCTGTCTCTCTGCAAGTGCTTTCCTGACAGGGAACACAAGGTAATTTGATGTGCAGTCTCCAAAAGGTGGATCAGATTTCCATTCCTGAAAAGTTACAGGAAGGCTTATCTTGAATTCGAGAAAATAGGATGTTTTATCTTGCACTTCTCCTGCCACACTGATTTTTGCTGCCTTGTTACCTTGTGGGATAAATTACTTAAATTGGAGTAGGAAAATACATTTAGTGCTGAGAAATGTAGAAGCACAGATGACCTTGAAGTGTGAAAGAACAGTGTTGCTTGGATGACCTAGTAAGGTTGAGATTCAAGATTAGTGGAATATTTATTAAACATCTGATAGTATCTAGGAGGAAAAAGAATATACTTCTGGACATGTAAGGTCTGCTGCAGTTCTGTGCCGTTAATTGCTCTGAACTCTCTGAATGTGCTTGAGCCACTCTTTTGGACACCATCTTTTAATCTTCCTTCTTCCTTCCATGTTACATTTTTCTGTAGTAACATACATCTTTCTTATCCTCACTTTCAGCTTGACCCAGAAATGTGTATTCTTACTTGGGAAGCTGACTATCCTGAGCCTCTCAGTGTCTTTAAATTTGGGGGTGGGGAGAAGTTTCTGCTTCTTCTCTGTGGAAATTTTGCTTTTCCAAGCCTTCTCCCTACAGACAAGCTAGGTTGAACTGATTTTCCTAGACCTTGGTTGTCCCCTTATTCTAAAACATTTCTGTTTGAATGGGAGCTCTTTGAGTTAATGATTTCCTGGTCTGGGAGAGGGGCAAGACCAGACTTGATAGACGCTGAGGCATTTAGTGACAAAGCAATTTGATAAAACCTTGATTCACTGGTATTATGGGCAAATCCATGAGACTCTGAGCTGTGTCAGAAGGACATTATAGCAATGTCCTAGTTTCAGAGGCAGGGGTAGAGTGATGGGTCCCTGACCAGATAGGACACTCAGGGGAGGTCTGTGCACCAGCCATCCTGTTCCCTAGGAAGTCTCTCTCAGCTGCTCTCATCCTGTTTGGGCTCTTCTCCCTACACTGTTAGAACATACAGCGAGCAGATGCTTGTCAGTAGCCTCCAGCCTTGTCATGAAATCCTTCCTCTTACCTGTTCCTTACCCTAATGAACTACCTTCACTCCTCAGCTTGTTTGAGGTGTAGTTTAACAAATCTGTTCTATTGCAAAAGTGACTTGTCAAAGAGCAGAAGAAAAGCCTGGAGGCACAAGAACATACGTGTGTTGACCAGCAGCATCAGGAGTCATAAACAAAATAAAACAAACGAAAATGCAGTGCAATGGCTCAAAAAGAAAATCTCGCTCACTTGACACTGCACTCTGAGACTGCAATAACTTTGAAGCAGTTATTCCCACTCAGTTAATGAGAAAAAGATAATAGGACTTCCAGGTGTAGACAAGCCCTGTAGAGTCTCTTAATTCTGATTTTCTCAGTAATGTCTTTGCGGTGTTGTTCATTCCTTGTTTAGAATCTCAGTACTTCACATGTTAGTAGGCAAATTCATTTTGAGATGTTGCTTTTCTCCTCTCCAGATCACGGTCTCGCTGTAACACCAGCAGTGGCAGTGAATCAGAAAATTCCAACAGAGAGCATCGGAAGAAGAGAAACAGGTGACCTTTATGTATTTTAAATAGAGACATGAAACACAAGTGGAGATGGACTTTCCTGAGATGGACCTAATAAGAAGGAATTTAATATATTTTAGGTGTATACAGTCTTCTTGAGGCAGCTTAAGGTCCCTTTTTGAGTAAGAGAGAATTGCCAAAATACATATGTATTTTGGC
>NW_010267295.1:0-4026 GCF_000690775.1 Eurypyga helias | reverse complement strand
GGAAAATCACCTCCTTTGACCTGCTTGCCATGTTTCTCTTGGCTGGCTTTTAACTTTTCTATTGTAGTATATTCACATAAATATTGACATGCTCTGTTTAGTACCTACTGATCGCAGTTGCCAATATAAGGCATAAAAAAATCTTTAGTGGTATAGTTTTCAGATTGTATGACAGGAGGGTCATATTCCTTAAGTTAGTTTTTATCTTTAATTACAAAAAGGTGTGCTTGAGTTTGATTAAGAATTTAGAAATTGTAGAGGTTTTCTCAATTGCAAAGCCTATCCTCAATCATCCCTGGCACCTATCCCACCTCTCATCCCATAAAATTTTTTCTTTGTCAATTTTCTGTTACTCTTAAAATGATTGTGCCACACCATCTGTCCCTACTGCTTCACAGCAGTGGTTGCAGGAGGTGTGTGCAGGATAGACTGTCCATGTCACTGCTCAGGTAACATTTCATATTTTTAATGTGGTTAATAAATTAGCATATCCAACCATCATCCTCTCATCATCACCGGCTTAGTATTTAAGTTATAACACCCACAACCATACAACCTCCCCTCCCACCCTGTCATTCATCGTCCCCCCCCCCAACACACACACATAATAGGGTTTATAGATGTGTTATCTTAATTTTTTCATTTCTTCAGTTTCTTAGCTTCTCCCTCTTGTCCCTCCAGATTCACTTTCTTACAGCACATTTGACACTATGGTTAGACACAGGCAAGTAGCCGCGTCTTCTTGTACATGTCATTCTTCACATACCATGCCCTCCATTATGGCCCACTCCTATTAACATATCTCCTCTTCAATTACGGTTGCTTCTGTAGTGCATTTCTTTGCAGCCTACCAGGTTTGCCCTCCCCAGCTCATGTGTCCATGGATTGAGTGTTGATCAGGAGAAGTATTTTTTCAGCAAAATTCATAACTGTGCCTCAGATATTTTAGGACAACTTTTACTGCCTCCAAGATCTGAATTTCTTGCTGTCATGACAGGAGGACTTTCTCTAGTTCAGCAACTATAACTGATGATATTTTTTAGCTGTCACATGCTCTTGAGACCATTTCTTGCACAGATTAAGGTTGAATGAAAGAAAAAAGGAAAAAAATACTTAAAACATACATACAAACCTGTTTTATTTTGTAAAGACAGTGTTTATTATGTTCAGCGTTTCCAAACTAGGGTCAGATCCTCTGAGACTGTACTTTTTTATCTACCATTTTTATCTACCATGTTATCTGTGGCATTAAGGGGTGCTCAAATCCTTCACAGGTTTCTGGAAATTGAGCTGAAAAAGTGCTTTTAAGATCTTGATGAAGCTTGACACAGTCATGGAGATGGCACAGCTGCCCCTCTGCCCATCTGCCCCTCCTCTGGGAATCCATAGAAATCCTGCCCTTCTTTTAAATCAATAGGAGTTTTGTCACCCACTTCAATGGAACCAGAATTTCACCCTGCAATTTGAAATTCTCTGTGCAGATGACAGGCAAGTAAAATGATTACCTCACTGTTCCCAGTGCCTCTGTGTCATAAACTGTGCAAAGATTATCATCAGTGAAGTGCAGTACAGATGTTCCCTCCCTCATTCCTTCTCAGTCATCTTTCATTCTCCTCTGTCCTCTCTTTTTCGCTACAGTTCTGTTTTTTACTCTTCATTGCATTTCTCTGGCATTCAGTAGCAGAAAGAGAAGCCCCTACATGGACGATTCATCAATCTTTGGCACTACTTGAGACTACTATTATCACTTAGAAGAGTAAGACTGCTTTATAAATCAAGGGACAGTTTGAAATGGGGGAGGTTTATAAATACAATAAAATGTCTAATAATCATTCAAAAGGTTTGAAATTTATCCGCTTTCAGTAGGGGTTCTCTCATTAGCCACTCCACATGACTACACTACTCATGAATGAAAAGGTCACCTCCTATATCATGAATATAAATTTCAAGCTCTTTAATGTAGTTTTGACATGTTTCATATATAGAGTGGGAATATGAGAGATGGGAACATGTCTCCTAAAAGCTGTAATGCCCAGAAGTGAAGAATGTTTGAAATGGCTGACCTGATTTGTGCCCATGTTAGGAAGAAGAGTGTGCACTTTTAATAATGTTATTTTCATTTGGAAATTGTTTATCCTTCAACAGGATAAAGAAGAATCTTTAAATGAAATTAAAAAGTAGATATGTCCAGATCTTTATGTATGGCTAAAAACTACTCTTGTGCAGCTGAAGAGATAAATATTTTTATCCAGCTGGAGGCCAGGATTCATTTCTGACAGATGGTGTGACTTTACTTCCTGGACATTCATCCAAGATCTTTTAGCTGGATGCTATGCTAAAAGGAAGAAAGTTCATATATCTAAGCAGCTCTATACACCCTTTAGCTGAACCATATTAACAGGGTCTGAGGCCTTTATGCTGCTCTACCTTCATAAATTGTTTAGAGAAAGAAATCCAAGACTAGCTATCTATTTTTTTCAGATGTTCAGCACAGAGTAAATATTCTTTTAGTCTGATGCATTTTCTTCCCAGCGCATCTATGCACACACAAGGACTCCATCCACAGTCCAACGCATTTTCTTCCCAACACACATATTGTGCATACTGTACATACTGTGAAGACCTTAATTTATTTTCACTCAAAGCATGCATACTATGCAATAAAATTGATACATGCTCTAAATCTTGGAATTACTTGACTTATTTTTGACTGTGTAAATGCAAAATATCTTTAACGCATATACAGAAGGTCTGATGCTTCTGAAAAGACAGACTTTGAACTGAGTTTTAAACTAGTTTTGAAGGGGGAAAGGGATAAAATGAGGCTTGCTGGAGACAAGCCTGGGGCTGATACACTTGTGTTTGAGGGATGGTATGCTGCGGAGGACCTTTGGTCTGCCAACTCAGTGGAGGTAGGGGATGGAGATCCATGTGGCAACAGAGACACAGAAGTTATTGATGTGCCAGAAACCAGTGAGGTGCTTGAGAAGAGTCTCAGAGGAACTGGGGCTTCTCCCACCATAAAGGTGGCAGGATCAGCAGTGCAACAGAAAAGAGTCTACACTAATGCATGCAACATGAGCAACAAGAGGAGCTGGAAACCATTGTCCAGCTGAAAAACTGTGATATAGTTGCCATCATGGAAACATGGTGGGATGATTAGCACAACTGGAGTGCCACAATGGATGGCTATAAACTCTTCAGAAGGGATATACAAAGCACAGAAGCAGAAGCAGTGGGCAGCCCTGTATATCAAGGAGGCTTTCAGTTGTCTAGAGGTTAATGACAGTGATGACAGGGTTGAATGTTTGTGGGTGAGAAGTGGTAGGAAGGCCAACAAAACTGATATCATGGTGGGAGTCTGTTATAAACCACCCAACCTAGATGAGGAAGCAAATGAAATATTCTATAAGCAGATGGGAGAAGTCTCATGACTGCCAGTCCTTGTTTTCATGGGGATTTCAACATACCAGGTATTTGCTGGAAATACAATATAGCAGAGAAGAGACAGTCTCGGAAGATCCTGAAGTGTGTGGAAGATAACCTCCTGTCATAGCTGATGAGGGACCTGACTAGGGGAATTTTGCAGGGAGAAAATTAAAAGGGCTTGTGCTGGTTTTAGTCAGGAAAGAGTTAATTTTCCTCACAGTGGCTGGTATGAAGCTAGGTTTCTGGATTAATACTGAGAAAAGTACTGATATGGTGTCTTTTTAGCTGGTGCTGGTGAGTGCTTGCATTAAATTCAAGGTCTTTCTCAGGTTCTGATACTTGTTGTGTTCCCAACTTTCTCACTAGAAGCAGTGTGTGTGTGTGACACCATTTACACAGCTGACCCAAACTGACTGAAGGAGTATTCCATTCCATAGTACATCATGCTCAGTACGTAAGCGAGGTGTGGGCTGGAGGGGTCATAACTCTCTTTAGTTAGCTCATTAACTCTTCTGTTCGCTACTTAACTCTTTCGCTAGCTCTTCTGTGAACTGTTTTGCTCTTTAACTCCTCTCTTTTGCTAATTCCTTTGCTTGC
>NW_010267294.1:0-17291 GCF_000690775.1 Eurypyga helias | reverse complement strand
CTGCTGACCAATGCACAGCTAGGTCATAAGTGGTGAGAGTCAGAGCTGCAGCCCAAGAGTTATTGCAGCAGAGTCTGAGTGAACCCTGTCAGCAACAGCACAACCGGGACAGTTAACAGGCCTAGCAACTCACGAACAAGCTAGCAAAGAAGTTAGCAAAGCAGCTAACAAAGGAGTTAGCGAAGGAGCAAAAAAGAGAGTGTAATGGCCCCCAAGCCCACTCCCCATCTATGTACCGAGCATGGTGTACTATGGCATGAAATACTCCTTTGGTCAGTTTGGGTCAGCTGTCTGACCTGTGTCCCCCACACTGCCTGTAGTGAGAAAGTTGGGAATGCAACTGCAGTATCAGAAGCTGAGAAAGACCTTGAATTTGGTGTAAGCACTCCCCAGCACCAGTTAAAAAGACACCTTATCAGTATTTTTGTCAGGGTAGATCCAGAAACCAGCTTCATACCAGCCACTGTGAAGGAAGTTAACTCTTCTGACTAAAACCAACACAGTCAGTAAAAAGAATGGTTGTCTTTTTTTTTTTCTCCCCCTTATTCATGTTTTTCCTTTTGTATTTCTTTTTCTACTGTTCAGTTCTTTGCTTTCTTCACAGGAAAATGCTATGCTGGCTTGCTCCCTGCTGCCTGTAGAAGGGTTCAGGCTCTTTATTAGTTTTTGGGCTCTGCTGAGCAATAGAAGTTGGAAAGTGGCAACGAACTTCCCAGTATAGCAACCGTCTAGGGAAGAATCAGCAATTGGAGAAATGTTTCATGAAAGGAAGCATGTTCTTTGTACTTTTAAAAATGGACTGTAGTGTTTCTAGACAGAACCATCTCCTTGAAGTGAATAACAGACAAAAAACAAAATGTGTGTTATCTGTGAACTCCTTTGTGTGTTGTTACATGTGCTTTGGCATGTGCTTCTCTGGCAATAACTTGACTTCATCTGTTGGGAGAGGAAGATAATACTGAGGCTAAAAGTCACTTTTGTGATCCACCATGAAGTATCCATCTGCTAAAATGTTATAAAGCAAGAACTTTCATGTGTGGGTTTGTAAGAACTCAAATCCATGGCACTAACATAAAATTGTCATCTTCTTTTGTAGCTGGTTCCTGGAGGAGAAGGACCTGAAGTGTAAATTGATGCAGTTGTCATCTATGAAGATGTTACATATATATATAATCTGAATAGATCTTTTGGGGTATGGCTGTGGGTTTGTTTTGGTGTGGGTTGGTAGTTTTGTTGGGTTTTTTTCACTTACATACTCTTTCAGTTGACATTCGATAAAAGACACTGATTTCCTTTTCAGAGAAGGTGCATTGCTAACGATATTGTTGACTTTGTAAGTTGAAATCCTAACTTTTTCTAAAGATGTGCTAATCTGTTCTGAATAAAAAGCTTTCTTTTTGTTAGTTACTGTGTTCTGTTATGCAAGTGCACAAGTTAAAGTTTTATAACCGGTTGGTGGAATGGAAAAACAATAGTTGTGTTCCAGTTGCTGTCAGTCTTCAGTTTTTCTACATCTGTTGCACTTCTTCATGGCCCACGTCTGTGTAAACCACAAGTCATGAGCCAAGAGATTGCTCTTTGGAGTACAGGCAGATACTAAGCTACATCATTTGTTTAAACACTGCCTCAGGCTGCATCACCAGAACCCATGTGTTAGAGTGCTGTAGGATTCTGAGAGCTCTCCTACGTGGATGCAACTGTGTGATGCTCAGCAGCCTTTGGTTCTGTTGGCCTCGAGGTTCTGTTCTCTTGGGCTGCTTTTGCTCGGTGGGCATGCTTTCTTGTAGTAGAGGCACTGTAATGCTGTTTGGCAAGTGAGGGCAGACAGACCAGACCTAGTTCATGTTCAGGGAGTGAAAAAGAGGCTGTTGTGTAAAATTGTCGCTTGTGTCAGCAGTGATTCGGCTTTCACCACTGTGTGGTGCTGTGTACACCTCATTACATTGGGAGCTGCCTGCACCTGCTTGCCAGGTTCGGAGTGGTTGTAGGAGAGTGAACGTTCTCGTGGCTGCATTTGTTCTCCTGTGATGTAACAACCTGACACCTACTGGGGGTAGCTACTTGTTTAGGAGAATTTCTATAAAGTAAGGAATTGCCGTTATTTTGTCATTATGGGAGGAAAAAAAAAAGTGATTCTAAATCATGTCTACTGCAGAGCGTGCTTCCATAATACGCTACTCAGCTGATTTGTGTGTAGATGTCTTTGGAGGATGTATTGGGTTTGCATGGCAAGGTTTTGATAGTGGGGGTGCACAGGGGTGGCATCTGTGAGAAGCTGCTAGAAGCTTCCCTTATGTCTGATAGAGCCAGTGCCAGCAGGCTCCAGGACAGACATGCCACTGGAAACAGTCATAATGCCTCTGTGCTAACATGTTTAAGAAGGGGAGGGGAAAAAACCCAAAAACAAACCCACACAGGAGAGGGATTTTTGCTTATAAAGAGCAAAATATGGGAGAGAACTGTGCAGACACCAAGGGCAGTGATGGAGGGGGAGGAGGTGCTCCTGACACCGGAGCAGAGATTCCTGGGCAGCCTGTGGTGCAGCCCATGGTGAGGCCGCCTGTGCCCTGCAGCCATGGAGGGCCATGGGGGCACACAGACCCACCTGCAGCCCGGGGAGGACCCCACGCCAGAACAGGGGGATGCCTGAAGGAGTCTGTGACCCTGAGGGAAGCCTGCGCTGGAGCAGGCTCCTGGCAGGAGCTGTGGCTCTGTGGAGACAGGATCGCAGGCTGGAGCAGGCTTACTGGCAGGATGTGTGACCCCATTTGAGACCCAGGCTGGAGCAGGCTGCTCCTGAAGGACTGCACCCCATGGGGGGGACCCACGCCAGAGCAGTTTGTGAAGAACTGCAGCCTGTGGGAAGGACTCGCATTGGAGAAGTTCATGGAGGACTCTCCCATGGGAGAGACCCCACTCTGGAGCAGGGGAATGTGAGAAGCCCTCCCTTCGAGCAGCAGAGACAATGTGTGATGGACTGACCACAACCCCTATTTTCTGTCCCCCTGTGCCGCTACGGGGGGAGGAGGAGGAGGTAGAGAAAAGCAGGAGTGAGTTTGAGCCGGGGGGTAAAGTGTTTTAAGATTTGGTTGTAGTTCATTTTTCACTGTGATTGATGATAAATCATTTTTTCCCCCAAAGCTGAGTCTCTTACGGTAGTTGATGAATGATCCCTCCCTGTCCTTGTCTTGACCCATGAGCCTTTGGTTATATTTTCTCTCCCCTGCCCAGCTGCGGAGGGGAATGACAGAGGGGCTTGGGAGGCACCTGGCCTCCAGTGTCAGCCCAGCAGAGGAATGGCAGGTGCCTGCTGTAACTGCAGGCAGAAGCAGGGTACAGTGTGGGGTCAGAGGGACAGGACATGCTTTGCCTTCCCGTCACCAGAAGAAGTAGAGTTGAAGGGGGCTCAGGAGCAAGAGACCGCAAGGCAGCTGCTGTACTAGATCCTTTTGCCTTGCTTTATCTGACAGTAAAACTGCCTTCTGCTAGCTGGGTCTGAGCTTGGGATACAGCAAGAACTTCTTGCTTTAGCTCAGCAAAGGGGAAGGAGACTCCATCCCCCCTCCCAGGAGCGTGCTACTCTTGACTCACTTGTTCCATCATCTGCAATTGCAATGTTTAGATTGCAGGGTGACAGTCTATACCACTGATTCCTCAAAGGGGCTTTAATTTCTGTCCCCATTCTCTGGTTTGGGTTTGTGGGTTTTTTTCAATTTAAAAAAATTAATTCATTTGATTGGAACATCATTTGTTGGCTTTGGCCCCAGACACTTTATTTCCTAGAAATAAGTTAAGTCTTTTCACTAGAACACTTTAAAAGATTTCTAGCCAGTTTAGTACGGTTGTGTTGGGGTTTATTCAGAATAAGATTCCACACAGGTTCCAGTGTGGGCACTTCATTTCTGCTTCATTCAGTATTTTGAAAACGGCCTTACACTGAAGAGAGATGTCATGCTTTGGAGAGAAAAAGAGCAGATCTTGACTCAGAAGCAACTTTTCAAAGGGAAAGGTAAAACCTATTTTGTTTCTTTTCGGCTTTCTATTCTGACAGCACATACATCTTGTTCTCAGGATTTTGTTATCTCTGGAAAAAAACCCCTTGTTATTGCCTCACTTCCGCCTTCTCTGGTTGTGGTTTTTTAACTCCTTTCAGAAGAAGTACTAAGGCTGCTATCTTTTAGGAAGACGTTTTAACTCGTGACTCAGAGGTCACCCTGAAGACGGTTTCTGTGCATCCAAATGCTGTTAATCCTTTGTAATACCAAAAAGATTTGTAACTTTGCACTGAGAATTCAGAGTATCCCAGATGGGTCTGGTTTACTTTACAGTCAGTGTTCCTGTAGCTTTTTGAGTGCAGGTAATAAGCTTTCCAGTTGAATAAAGGAGCGGTGGTGTTTGTTTTCTGTCCTAGAAATCTAGTGCTGAATCGTGCTGCGCTGTCCTGTAGAGGTTGTGGACACTGGTGGTCTCCAGAATGCTACGTGGGGTGCCACTGCAAGTAGGTCACTTAAACTAATAACCTTAGGGTTTGAAAATACGTAAAGGTTGATGATGATTAAAGTTTAGAGCAGGTTAGTCATCAGGGTAAAATAACTTCATGCCTGTGACATGCACAGTGATGGTTCCTTTCGGTTTTTTGGGTTTGAGGTTGGTTGTGCCGTTGGTTGTGTTGGTCTTTAGTTTTACTAGGTGGGCAACTGTCTTAGTATGGACACGGTTCCTTTCTGCCTTCTATTTCAGTTCACTTGCAGACATAGTTAAGAGAGCTGTTTGGAGTTGTGGAGGGTGTATATGTATGTGTGTGTGAATGTATGAAAATAGTAAGACCTAAAGTGCCCTTCCCACATCCCTAGTCTTTGCTGACCTGTATTTTGGTATTATCGACGGTTTAAACTGACCTGAGTGTTGGTGCTGCAAATGTTTCCATGTTTCTCTAACTATCCTGAGGAAATAAAGGAATTAAAACACTAAATGTTTTATTGGATGCCCTGTAACTGTACAGGCTTTCCCTGTCTAATGTATTCCTGGTTTTTTTCAGGAGTCACTATATATATATTTTTTTTACTGTATGAAATGGAAAGACATTTCTGTCTGACTGTTGGCTTTTAATAAATGTTTTATCCTTGGGGAATTGCCCAGCAATTAATCAGAGTTTGGAATTCAACTGGTGGGACTTTCTGCATGTCTCAGTTCAAATACTGATGTTAACGAGCCATCATGCCGTTCATGTTCATAGCTTTAAGAGTACTTAAAGATGGGCAATAGTCTTGGTTTTTAATAATGCTTAATCTTTCTCTGTTTGGCAAGAACAAGCAAGTCTGCCTGATTTTCTATTACTTGCAGCTTTTCCCTATCATCAGGCTTTAAAAAGGGGAAGACATGTACTAGTAGAATGCAGGGTTCACTTGAAGTGAATGCTAAAGTGTTGTTGAAAAATTGGCACTGATTGCAGTGCTCATGCAGATTAGATTCCTGCTCCTGCATTACGTCTGAAAAGAACAGAAACCTACCTTTTTTTGAAGGAAGATTTTGTATTTTAGGGTAACTAAACTAGTAAACTACTTACTAAGAATTATTTTAAAATATTTGGAACATGGGTTAAAGGTAGATCAGTGAAGTTTGTCATATGCTCCTATGTCAGCTGTGACTATTGAATGCAGTCAGCAGTCACCTCAGAACTCTCTGGTGTCCAGCTGGAATGTGCAAGTTGGGAGACTTCACTGCCATGAGCTGACGGGCCATGGTGTTCTCAAGGCACGAGTGATGTAGTTTCTTGCGTGGTGGTGACTTTACCACGCTAGTAACTATGTAACAGGATAAAAGACCAATTTAGTGAATAATTGTGGAGCTATCACACTGACTGTTTGCATTTCAACATGATGCAGGTCCTTTCTATAGTAGTGTTGGTACATGTCTTAGAATGCAGCTTGTCTTCTCTTGAACTCATTTAAACTTTTGGATGCCGCTACATCCCTGACAGTGTTTCACAATAGAAAAAATACTAACTTAAAAAAAAAAAAGAATGGGTGGAGGAAGTGGGGATAAAAAGTCTGTCTGCCAGTGTTGGTGGCTGCTCACTCGCTCTTCCATAGAACTCGGGGGTTTTCCTTCTTTTCTACCTGAGCATATCCTCTGCACCTTTGGTTATCTCCTGAAGTTTGTCTGTGGTTTCCTACCTTAGTAGGTAAATGTATCTAATTTATTTTATTTCACAGAGCTTTAATAGTGTATTAAAGACTATTTAAAGTCTTAGAGAGTCTTTAAATTATACAAGTAACTTAAATCTTGGAACAAATGTATTTGTGTATTAATTACTGTGAGTAGCTATGAAGATCTTATTCATCGGTTTTGTCTTTTTAAAATAAAAATTAGTGTTAGATAAGAAATATATTCACAGAAAATGTTAGGGTCCTACTGCTGCTCAATGTTGAGAGATGGTGGGAAATACAGAGAATTTTTATTAAATTATGGACATTTTTCCAAGCTATTTTTCCATGTCTGAGGCACACCGAAATATTTCTTTCATATGGCGGGGTGTGTTTGGTTTCATTGACTTTAGCAGAATACGTTGACTTAAACTTGCTGAGAATGTGGTGATAAGATGTTCTGCTGTACCTAATGTAGTGTTGTGATGATTTGTCATCCGAAATCAAAACTCTGTCTAAGCGGGAGGCTGGATCTTTGATCTGGAAATCATACTGGCAGGGACATGACAGAATCCATGCTCATAACTTCACTCATTTCTTGCAGCTCCACAAGTTCATTAAGGCAGATAAAGACCTATTATTTTTTCTGGTGGTACTGGTGCCAGTGATGGAAGTATTACTGTGGTTAGTGGTTCAACTGCTGTTGGATTCTGCTTTTATGCCTGAAAACCCTGTTGATTTAAATGGGTTTGTGCAGCTTATGCTAATGATATGGCTGGAACGATACAGGACCTTGTGTGATTTGATGTAAGGAGTGTATGTCGTCGTCATGCTTTGTAGCTGGATGGGAGGGATTGGTTAAAGTTACCTCTTATTTGCAAAATTTAATGTCTTAAATATGAACAATATAATGGGAGCAGTTCCATTTTTACAATAGGAATCTTATAGATTGCTTTTATCCTGTGTTAGATTTAAGATACCTATTTAGTGAAGTCAGTGACTCTAGCCCAAACACAGAAACGTCTCTATTTTGGGTACGCTATTAGAACTTTTGTAGAATTTTCAAACGGTAATGATCTGTCAATTTTATGCTTGATGCTCTATGAAAAGGTAAATATTGTGAATAATTGACATTTGTTTTGTAGGCCATGCTTTTTCTTTTCTATGCCTTAAAGTCACATATAAATAACGTTATTGTTCCTATTGTTACTGTTCCTTGCCTTTTTATACAAGTTCTATTCATTAAACCATATAAGCACACACCTCAATTCCACTAAATTCAGTGTTAAACTTCCTGAATTGTTGTTATAAACTCTTTGTGTTGCTGTAAACTGCTTTGGCTGATAAACCTAAGCGGCCAGCTTTGTATTTCTACACGCATGTGTGATTAATATGCAATAGCTCAGAACAAGTTACCAGGCAACTGCACGCTCCGGCTACATTGGAAGGCACAAAGCACCTGGCCTGTTCCTTTTAGTCAGTGGAAAAGTACAGATTCTTCTGTGACCTTGGTCAAGCAGTCTAACATAGATAAGACTATCTTTTTATTCCTCTCACGGTGGGAGAGAAACTGTGTGTGTTCCTGCAGCATGTGAGAGAATTGTTTATTAGTTTATTATTGCTTTTAAGATTCTCTTATTTCTCTAGCACTAGAAAAAACAAACCCACAATTTTAAAACTACTTTAACCCAAGGCAGACTTCAGGATTCTTGTTCTCACAAGTCATTTTACAACTGTATAGCCTTGTAGACTGTACTGAGAATGAGTATCTTGTATGGGACGTTTAAATGGTTCATTTTTGGTGTCCCTCAGCCTCTGCTGTTGGTAATGCCTTTGTTTGCTAATGGCAGCAGTGATGCAGATGGGTTTCACAGCACCCTGGCACAGAAAAGGTGGTCTGCCAATGTTCTAACTGCTGTTGGAGATACTGTTTCAGTGGATGGCAAGTAACACACTCAAAGTACCTTTTCCTACCATTGATGCATATATATATATTTTTTAATCCAGAAGAATGTTTCTGTACTTCCCTTCCTCACAGATGCATGTTGATCAGGATTGCATGCACTTGAGGAGTCCTCGGTCTGTCACTTACAGATTATTCCTTTCGTTTCTTGTGCTTTTATGAGTCTATCTACCTACTAAACATGAATTCAGACTTCTGTGCAACAGCTGCACAAGTCAGCTCTATTGCTAGTCATGGTGTCTGCCCTCAGTCAGCTGTTCATAGTAAATGTAGTAAGTACCTGATGATAGAGAAGGGGAAGGTCAGAAAATAGATGAGTTGGGCTTCACATTAGAATTTTTGGTGAAATTTCAGAGAGAACAATTTTGAAATAAGGATTTACAGGCTGCTTACAGTGATCTGTTGGGCTAATGTTTTGCAAGAAACTGAGGTGTTTTAACTTTCAAATGCCCTTTATGTAAAATGCCTTACCTATGAGTAATCTCCCCCAGCTGTAACAAAGAAATAAATTTGCATTTGTAGACGTGCATATGCATATGTAATTGCAGGTGCACAGCTGGGGATGATGCTTCTGTTTGGTGACTATAGAAATGCACAGAGGGGCAGCAGTGGGGAAAGAAGAACCTTTAAAGATAATGTAGTGTTTCTCTCATCCTAAAGGTGAATGGTCAGCTTTCTGTACCGTTCTTGACAAATGCTTGTCTAATCCTTAAAATTCTCCATTGCTGTACCTTGTTTTTCAAGTTGTAATTCAAGGCCCATTATTCCATGTCCTGTGTGCAGTGAATATACACAAAAGTGTGGGGTATTTTTCTTTATAGGCACCTTTAAATGTGTAAACATCATTATTTCTCCTTAGATTTTCCCTCTTCAGGTTAAGCAGCTGTCTTTCAATCTCTGCTTGGAAGTCAGACTTGTGTAGGGCACCTTCTTGGTCTTCCTGTAGACTCTCAGCAGTTACACCACACCCTTCTTGGAATGCAGCGCATCCTTTGGAGGGTTCAACAGCCGCTTTGTGCGAATATCGTGTGGATGTACAAATTCCAGTGTGATGTGGGACAGGGAATCGCTGTGCCTTTTAAATAGTGAGAAATGGTGCATGAAAACTAGGTGATGGAAAACGGACATGGGGCTGGCCTACTGGTCTTCAAGCTTGCAGAGCAGCTTGGTGGGCTTTGGATGACTAAAGGAAAGCATGAAGCACAGGAGAGGACTGCTGCTGGATCATAGTGAAAGGTGGTAAATGATTTAGAGGGAGGTTTTCAAAGTCAGAAACTGAAGTCAAGTGCTGGGTTCCAAATGGATCGTGAAATCGTTGCGTACTTCCCTCCCTTGTACAACTTTTCGTTGTATATTGTCCAACAGCTTTTATTTCAAAGTGACTAGTTAGCATGTGTGACGTAAGGATCTCCTACTAGGCATAACCCAAGCCACGGAAACTGTCAGCGTTTGAAACAGAGCCGTGATGCATTATTAATGACTTAGGCACCTGTTGCTTACTATGCCTTCTGCCTTACAGCTCTCTGAATCATTGATGCTGTCGCCTCAGACTTTGAGCTGCAACATCTGATTTTGGTTTCAGGGTGTGTTCTGAAGTTGCTGATAGACTGCCTTAGCCCTTTGCCTAAAAAGAATGGCAAATAATTTGATTATCAGTATGAAAAGCAGTTAAACAGCGTTCTTTTCAAATCGGTAGGGAAGAATGTTGCACCAGTTGCTCTGGGCTCCCTAATACTAAAGGTCTTTCTCACATTTATTGATCCCTCTTGTTCAGGGTCAGTTGATGACTGGAGTGGAAACTGCTTATAATTATGGAAAAAAGACTTGTTGGCTTCTTTGTGTGATAAGCAGATGCTGAAGAAACTGTATGCTGCTCATCTCGAAGTCAGAGACAGGAATTAGATAGGAATGTGTTACTGGAAAATAAAATAGAACTGGGTCCCTTGAGACAGAAATATGTTGATGAAATTATGTAGTATTATTAATGAAGACATCGTGGCTGTTTTATCAGTTAACAAACAGATCCTATGCTAAAATAATGCTTGTTCTAGGTAATTCTAGTCAGTCTCTCGAAGCAATGGGTCTGCTTTGCAGATGAGGAAACTTGGACCTAATTATTGAAACAATAAGGGCTGTTTTTCTTCCCCATTTCAAAATGAGCACAGCAGAGTGGTTTCCAAAGTGGGAGCAGCTCCTTTTCTGAATTGTTAGCATGCAAAGCAGAATCTGTACTTGAAAGAAAGTTGGTTGCACCTGATTTGTTGGAAAGAAAAAGAAGTGGGATGGTGATGAAGCGCAGCTCTAGTAAATACTTTGCCCAAGTAATTTAGAAGTCAAAACTTGAAAAAATTAAGGATTAAGCTGTAAGACTTAGAATAATAAATGGAAGATAATTTTAGAGAAAAAGTAATTTTCATGACACTTTGAAGGGAGGTGAAATAGCTGTCTGTAAGCACAATGTTTAAGTAAAAAGATTATTTAGGCCCTTTGATTCTTTTTGTGGCTTTATAAATGCGTCTGGCTGCGTGAGCCCCAGTTATGGTGAAATAGCTGTCTGTAAGCACAGTGTTTAAGCAAAAAGATTATTTGGGCCCTCTGATTCTTTTTGTGGCTTTCTAAATGCGTCTGACTGTGTGAGCCCCAGTTATGTGTTGTGGAAAACCCATCTGCTCTGCAAGCTGAGATTGTTCTCAAACAGACCAACGTATGTAGACGTGATCTTGTGGGTTTGGTTACTATAGTGTGTAATTTAAACGCACTGTATAACAGCCAAATCTTTTTGGGGTTTAAAACCTTTATTTAACTGTATAAAATATGAACGTGCTGCATGAGGTTTGAATTTACAAGTCTACTGAAGCTTTTAAGTGCCGGATGAGAGCAGGAGAAATCGTCCTGAATTCTAGTGACACCATGTTTTTGTGAAATGGCACATCTAGTTTTCCTACACCCAATGCTAGTTTAGAAATGCTGTACCTATGTGATGCAAAGCAGTGAAATTATGTGAATTTGCTCTTCTAATTTCTTTTATAAATGAATTTTGAACGAGCAGTTTGTCCTAGCAGACGCTGCGATAGATCATGTACTGTTTTCTCCACCATAAAGCATAAAAACTGCCATATATATTAGATTAAGTTTGACTCAACCACAAGAAGTTTTCTTACCTCATCAAGATGCAACTTCACCTCCTAGGTGGTCCAGCAGCTCACAGATCTCGTAATGAAAATAGAATACACAGCTTCTACACTTTGTTAGACTGAAGCCAGAACGTACAGTACCTTACAGGCGCAAGCTTAGCTGTAACCAACTGTTTTTGCCATATTGTACGCCATTTTTTGTCCTGTGTTCCCCAGGTTATTGTGGATGCTAAGCTGTGTGTATGCCGTAATGCAGTATGTTTAACAACTTGAAATTAACGTTTCCTAACAACACAAGAACCAAATTGACATCTGGCATGACATTATAATTTACCCTAAAACCATGGCGGGAGAATTTTGCAAGGAAGCAGCTGTAATGGGAATCCATGGCATTGCCACACCGCTGGTTTTCTTCACAAGTGAAGGTGTGAGTTTTCAGTGAGACTTAGCCGAGTGAAATGCACAGCAAGGAAGAATCTGTGAGCGAGTGCGAAGGGACGAGCATTAAGCTGAAGACAACCGTTGACATAAAAATTCACTGTGCTTATTCTTGAGGTGTCAGGTTGGGTGAAAGGGAAGGAATTTGTCACGTGAGGTCAACAGGCATTTTTCAAGGTGTCTAGTGAAAGAGCATGTACTTCTTGCTCCAGGGTTAAATTAGCAGCGTATGCAAATGGCAACGGCAGCTTTAAAAGTGAAATCCTTTGCTCTTGCCAGCTGACCTCTGAATGCAGTTAAGCCTTATAAATAGTTAAAATTTACACCAAATTTAAAGCTAACACCTTCCTCTTGTGAAGGTTTAACTATACCTTGGGGAAAAGTCACTTCCCTTTGAGATTAAAAGGGAATTGCTCCTAGGGAGAACAGCTGTGTATACTATCAACATCTCTGCCTTCTGTGCTCACTGTAGGACCTAGGCTAACCTAAAGAAAAGCAAGCAGATCAGTTTTCTCTGCAGACCAAAAGTTATGTGAAAGTAATTTTACAGGAATGACATTTCCCAGCTGCCCATAACAGTATCTTCTGTCTCATGTTAAATGTTTAGCTGGAAGTTAGCTGTTGTTCCCCGATAAACTCTGGTTGTCCTCTGCCCTTATAGTGGGACCGGGGTAAAAAGTCCAGTTCTGGAACCTTGGTCAGAGCTGTGAGTGTGAAACTTTTAGGGAAGAGCTGGTCTAACTTGATCTGTGCTCCTGCTTAACAAACGGGGTGATGCTCCACTTGCTACGATTTCTGTGGTGTTGCTTTTCTCCGTCTTTTCTGGCACTAGAGTCTCCCAGAGACTGTTGTCTAGTCTGTGCTCCAGTATGCCACGAAAGAGGTTGTGCCAAGCTATTGTTAAATCAAACTTTGTATGATTGTTATTTATTGTGGTATTGATTAGGGATGAGCGAAAAGTACGTCATGGCCGCACCAGTGTAAAGAAGTAGCTGAGTTTCTGTGGTCTGTTCGTACTGGATACACATTGCTTGATGCATATGTATAGCCACCACCTTGAAATACTTTATTTTCTTCAAAGGAAAGACATCCGCTAGTACTACCAGCGCTGTTTAATCAGAATGTTACATTATGGCACTTTCTTTTGATATCGTAGAATAAATTTTGGAGGATATTTGAGTTTTTCACAGGTATTTTTTCCAAAGAATGGAAAGCTCAGGCAGACAAAAGTACCAAAACTTTATTTTATAATACAAACATCTATAAGAAAGCTGTAGGAAAACATCCAATGACAAAACTAACCTTGCAATATGGCTTTGTTCCCCTTTGGTTATTTATCCCTCTTCTGTCAGTTCTCCAAAGCCTTCCAAGCATTTTAATTGTCTACTCTGTGTGTACTGGTTAGCGTGTTCTCTGTCTGCACAGAGCACAGAGTTGTTTTGTCTTATCTGAGGCTCATATAGCTATATATAATGGAACATCTCTGATCTGAGGGCTGCAGTGTACGCAGTTCACTTTATTAGGAAGGCTGTATTATTTAACCTGTGCTGCTGTGTTCTTGGGGATTACGAGTCTCTGATCTCCTGAGTATAATATGCATCTAGATAATAGCTCACAGCTGTTTGTGTTAGAGGAAACAACGGTTCATTCTTAACACTTGAGATCACTGCTGCCGAATTGAATGGACTGTGGACGGTGTGGTAATAGCGCATAACATGGATGAGATGTTGCAGGACAACACATAGGCAGAGTACATGAATCAGGTGGTTGTAAACTAGGGTTTAGAAACTAAGAGTCAGAGTGAAGTGTCAGGAGATGCCTTTTTGAAAATGCTGTTAGTTATCTAACCCTGCCTGTTTGCATAAATGTCTGAAGTTGGTTTTTTTTTTTAATACCCCAGCATCACCTCAGCTTATTTTACATGTTACTCCTCTTGAGGAAGTAGTGAGTGAATCCTGCTGCCTTCCCATGGCATCACAGCGAAGGGATCTGGGCGTAAGGAAGTGAGAAATTACTGTCTAGAGAGGGGAACAGGTCTTAGCACGTGGCCTGCATGCTGCTGGAAAAGGGCTCCTTAAACTATCCAGAACTAAAAAATTATTGAGTGCAGCTGGTTTTTACCATTTTTAGTACACTCCAACTTTGGAGATGGAATTAACTTTTCCCTCGTAAACTTGTTTTGCAGTACATGGTGGAAGGCCCACAGTGAGCTAAAAATCAGGTGTTTGGTTTTTTTTAAAAAACCCAACGCTTCAACAGCAGCAAGTAAATATTCTAAATAAATACATTTCAGTTGCTTGGTCAGTGAGAGTGTAAAGGTGTGTTGTCTTCCACATCATTTGGACCTGCCAAAGGCTAGAAATCCTGATTTAAATAGTTTTTAGTGTAAATGAAATTAGAAGTTCATCCATGAAAACAGCTTCCATTTGCTGAAAGACTAAGAACGGTTCATGGCATAACTTGTGAGCGTTAAAAAGCTGCTAGCTGTAAGGTGGGAGTGCTACAAAGATGTACAGTCCAGGGAAACCCTGTGTTGGAGAGGATTTGTTTCTGTTGCACAGGGGAAGGGAAAGGATTAGCCTAAGGGTGGAAGATGTGGGTTTTTTTCCTGAGGAGAGACAAAAGCAGCAGAAGTAGCAAGAATGCAGAGGCACCCTCTGCCCTGTGTCATGGACCTGACTGCTGCTTGACCCGACACCTATTCAGTCAACGCAGGCACTGTACTGTATAGTATGTTCTGTATGTATTTTCTCCAAGTAGCTGTAAGTAATATGTTTGGGCTTCTGGTGGAGCAGAATGTCAGTGAACTTTCTTCTTCCCCACTATTAGCCTTCCTCCCCACACTTGTTCTTTGGTAGCTGAGCGATGCTGTTCTTCCTGTCTTCCAGGGGCAGACTTCGGTGTCTGCTGGTCCTGCTTTGTCACCTGACCAAGGGAAAGGGCATCCATTGGCAGCTCCCATCTCTCCACCTCTGCTGGCAAATGCTCCTGCTCTCAGGCAGGTCACAACTAGAGGCAGATATCCCTGATGTTAACTGTTCTCTGAACTCACGAAGCCTCATTTCCTACGAGTTTGGGACTTGAATTTAGATGCTGATGCCTGAAAAGGAGTAAGTTAATGCTGCCATCTTTCCCACAGTGGAGAAGAGTTTTTGTTGCTTATTCCTACAAATCTTTTCATGAAACTTGCATTAGCTCTGCATCTTTGAGTGCTTTACCCTCTTAGGTTCAGACAAATCTAATAAGGATTTAAAAATTATGAGGAAGTCAGTCATCCTCTAAGCAGCAAGAGATCACTTCAGGCAGAGCTGGAAACAGAACTCCGGTCTGTCTTGTGGCAAACCCCAGTTTCATTCACTTTGCATTTCAGAAAAATAATTGACTCTCAGTCCTTAACTCTGTAGTAGCTGCTCCTGCCGGTACGTTGGCATTGTCACTGTAAGGCAGCTTTTAGCTGGTGATTCACTGTACCCCCAGTGTTTGTCACGTACCCCATTAAAATCCAAGATGACCCAGCTCAGGAACAAACTGCGTGTTGCTCTTTAGGCTGCGCGTGCAGGGCCGGCGTAGTAGGTGTCTGCAGCTGTCTGAAGGGCCTGTGTGGACATCCTGAATGCAGAGCTTGCTGGTAATGCTGTGAGGAAAACAAACACGCGTAGGATCATGCAGTTAAAGATGGAATTACAGTGCCCGTGTGCGATTTGACTTCATGTTGGGCTGGCAAGTTTTCTCTCATAATTCTTAACATTCTGTGCCTGTATTTATAAGCCTACGATGCTGTATGTCAGTAATACTTTTGCTCCTTCAATCTAAAGTATTATCCTTTCTGTAAATAATGTTTGAATAAAACAGACTTCCCCTTACCACACACCAAAACTGAGGGGAATGGGGAGGTGGTGGTGGTGTTACAGAAGAAAGGCTAACACTCTCTATTTCTGGTCCCAACTTCTCATGCTTAGGAGAAATCCCTCCTGATGGACACATGTCCCCAGAGAGCAGGATGTGCCCTCTACCAGACATGCTACTTTGTGCTGAAAATGTCTTCCCTGCAAGGAGAATCGACAAGAAAATACAGGCAGAGACGTGGAGACAAAAGGGAGTTGGACACTTGCAGAGGGATAAAATGAGCAGGCTGCTTGTGCCGCTGCTTTCTTGCTTGCCAGTGCAGTAGTGGCACCGTTTTCATCCGACAAGGAAGACCGCATCAGCAAAGGGATCTCCCGTTCACAGTTTATTACGTCAGCGTTGAGCTGCTTTGGGATCTCACTGCGAGAGCACGACGAGAGGAGAGCGAGAGCCAAGCAGCCGGTGGCGCTCAACTGAGGAACAGAACTGCTTGGGAAAGGGGTTGGATTCTTTCCAGGCACAAACGAGAAGTGGGATAACCGGCTGCGGTTATTTGACTTTGCTTCTTGGTAGGGATGCAGCTGGTTGCTACTTCTGTGTTGGTAATTGGTGTGGCTGAAGAGTTACGTGAGGAAACCACAGACCGTGTGCTCAGGGAGGCGGAGCTGTGCTTTGCTCTCCTCTTAAGCACGTTAGGAAATGCGTATCGCAGTCCCATGTTAGGAGGGTAGGGAAGTGCCTTTACCATTTGTAGTGCCCAGGTGAAGTTTCACGATACCTATTTTACGAATATTAAAGTCAGCTTTGGGAATCTCCAGCAGCTGAGAACCGTGTCTGGGTTGTACAGGACCTGTGCTTGTGATGCTGTGATTGTTGGTGATCATTACTTACCTGGCACGGGAGACACCCTGATCAGGCAGGTGGTTTTCCCAGGGGGAGGCTCATCCCTTGCACTCCGGGTCTGCTGACCCCTGCGATTTCCCCAAATATTTTTATGTTACTATAGGTCTTACCATAGGGATAGTAATGACCCTCCGATTTCTTGTACCCTTGACAGTATTAACAAATTCCCTAAAAGGAAATGGCCTCAAGTTGTGCCAGGGTGGGGTTTAGATTGGGTGTTAGGAAAGTGTCTTCATGGAAAAGGCTGTCAGGCATTGGAAGGGGCTGCCCAGGGAGGTGGTGGAGTCACCATCCCGGGAGGAATTGAAGAGATGAGTTGATGCGGTGCTGAGGGGCATGGTTTAGGGTAGACTTGGCAGTGCTGTGTTAATGGTTGGACTCGATGATCTTAAAGGTCTTTTCCCACCAAAACAATTCTGTGTTTCTATTCTGGGTTTGTGACCCTACCTCTAGTAAACTCCCTTGGCGGTTCTGTGTTAATGGTTGGACTCGATGATCTTAAAGGTCTTTTCCCACCAAAACAATTCTGTGTTTCTATTCTGTGTTGGTGACCCTACCTCTAGTAAACTCCGCAGTTACACACTGTCGGTATCGTCTGGTCCGTGATGCTGTAAGGGTCGGTATCGCCCAGCAGTCGAGGTTGGGAGGTGCCTCTGGAGACGGCTTTGTCCATCCCCTGATAAAGGAGCCGGAGGAGGGTGCGCGGGGCCGAGTCCACAGCTTGCCTGTCCCTCTCTCTGTGGAAGGGAAACCCTTTGCCTGGTCCCAGGACGGACCAAAAAAGGCCACTAAGAAGCAGTAAAGTGTGCTACACTTGCTCCCGCTCCCTTACGGAGAGGCCAAGGAGCAGCGTGAACGTGT
>NW_010267293.1:0-13843 GCF_000690775.1 Eurypyga helias | reverse complement strand
GAAGACAGCCAGGGATGGGGCATGTTTGCCTTGGCATTGGCCACCACGCGTCCGCAGCCTGGACAGCAAACAGGTAGATAGATACTTGTTTCTCAGGTAGCTGTTTTAGTTCTTTATCCATTTGTAAACACATTAAAAAAAACCCAAAACATGGTAAATTTTGCTTTGTAATATTTGAAGGCTATTTAACGCGTGTCTAGAGAGGCTGTAGGAGTTTAAGGGAGTTACTGCACAGAGCAGTCCCCAGGAGAAACCGCAAAGGATGTTAGATACTGTTTCCGAGGGGAAGTAGTGGTATAAAACCCTCTAGATCACTTCCCTAGCTGAAAACCACCTTTTTGAGTCAGGAAACTGGATGCTGCCACGTACATCAGCACGACGAATGCCTGCTGTGAGGTGTGAGAGTGAGCACACTGGGCCCAGCAGTACCCACGTCTGGTGGGCAGTGTAAGGAGAGGGGTGGGAAAGTATCTCCCCAAGGCACTCCCAACGCACCCAGGGACTGGCTATACAGATCCCTCCTGAAACACACATTTCTGCGCCTTCCTGAATTGAAGGGCATGATGTGTTTTTATACCGCGAGCTTCAGGTGTGTGAACAACTCCATCATCCTGAATGGCCTGTGATAAACGGTTTCAGTGTGTTGTGGGTAGTACTGCTGCTGGCTTTGAACTTGCTCGTGGCTAGTTCCACTACAGCATTCATCATCAAGAGGGGTAGTAAGCAATCATTCCCTATTCACCTCTTCGTGACACTCATTGTTCTGTAGAAATTTCCAGAAACACCCTTAGCCATTTCATTTTCAGTCTTGCTTCATTCCAAGCATCTCCCGTGCTACATTTCTTGCAGAAAAATGGTTTCACATAAAAATGTGTTGGTTTTGTTCCCCATTCCTTCACAGAGTCTGTTCGGTTTCACCATAACCCACCACTTGTCCTTGACTAGTAACAGGTAGCTCAGAACCTTTGTTTTATTTGCAAAATGAGATTTCCCTTCTCCGTGTGCCTCACTGCATTTAATCTGTGATTTTTATGGCCAGTCACTGTCTGCTGTTCTTCACAGTCAGCTCTCACCTTGCTACATACGGACCCGAGCAGTTTGCTGCCTCACTGTTCATCCCCGGTTTAAATAACATCCCTGCTAAATATGGCCTAAACCCAAAGAAAATGGGGTCCCTGTTCAAGGGGATGCGATGTAAAGCCCCAGTCCTGCAGACCCTTTCGTACAGGCTCAATTATAGGCACTGAATGTGGTCCTCTTGATGCTAATAAACCAACTTGCTGTATGTAAATTTAACCATGTAATAATAACGATATCTGAGAAGGGATGATCTCACTAGTGAGAATTTAACATCAAGATTGGAAAATATCAGATAAGTCTTCATTCAAAAATCAGGATTATATTTATTTGGTTTGGAAAATATGAAAAAGTTGATTAGATATGCCTGCTTTCCTTCTCCCTGAAAAAATAGTTAGGTAGAAAATGCTGATTTCATACTTCTAGTTAGGTTTTGATAGAGAAAATGCTATATGCCAAGTTTCAGAATAGCCCAGAATATTCTTATTTATATCGAAAAGGATGAATATAAAATATATTTATGTTTTTATTATAAAAGATGTGAAAAAAACAATGTGTGTAACCGCACTGAGAAGGCAGGGAAGCACATTATACCCATTTTTTTTCTACCTTTTGCTAAGTATATCTCCTTGGCTCACCAAACCTTAAAATGTATTTCAGCTTCTGTAAAGAACCTTCAAACAAACAAAAAGGACAGTGGGACTAACTGAGATGTTTGCAGATGAATGTGCATGCGATTGCTGTGTAGAGCTGTAGTTTGTGTTACTGCACTTTAGGCTAGAGCCAGGTTATATACAGCAGGTCATATGTGGATATATTTGTATCTATACACACACACATACGTGAAATCTGTATATATAGGGCAAGGATAACATCGTATTGGCCTTACCTGTAACTTATTTATAGGTCTTACCTATAACTTATTTATACTTTCATTTAAAAACTCTGTTCTCTTTTTAAGATTTGTCCCCTCTCAGGTTGTGGTGGTGTTTCATTTCAGATATGATGCAATACAATATTAATATACTGTAATTTTTTTTGATGTTAATACATTTTAAACTTGTCGAGCAAATAACATAAAATTCTGAGACACTGAGGAAACACTGAAAACTTGTAACACCACATTTTTCTGTTGCTACTATTTCTTGTTATCCGGTAGCAACGTAAACGAGTGGGATTACTTTAGAAGGCATTAGAATGGGATTCCATGAAGCTAATGAATGAAGTATAAACCCCACACGGTATTTCTGTAAGTTTTGTGTCTGGGTGATTCCCCACAGGGTGTCCCACCTGCAGCTGTAGGCTGTGCCAGGGTGGTGCCATCTCTGCTCTTCCCTTAGAGGCTGAACAGAACAAGACTTATTTGCAGAATTTTAATCCATGGGAAATAACCTGAAAAAGGTACTGATTTAACACCCACTGGAGTTACTAGAACTTGCACTGACTTGTAGTTAGTGCAGGTGTTCACAGGAGCCAGGTCAATGGTCTGAAGAACAGAGACTTGAGTCTTCTTCAGAGCACCAAGGATGACCCATATAAAGCCTTTGGTTCGAGCATTTGATACCAAACTGCATTTTTATCATATTTATCAACAAGTTCCAAAGTTCCACAATCTATTGCATGTTTTTCAGCGCACCTAAGCAGAAGATACCCCGCTAAGCATCCAGCATTTCTCTTTGGGTCACTTGGAACGTCAGTTGTGTTCACTGTTGGGCTGCTGGCGATGGCAGCTTACAAGCTCCTGACAGTCCGTTTTAATAAGTGGTAGTTCCTCTGGCAAGTTAAATTAGTTTCTTGAGTCACCTTGCTGAGTCACTCTGCATCTTGGAATGCAGGTTTCTTCCCCATGTTGTGACTTTCAGGCAGGAGTTGTTACAGTAAGTGTTGTGCTGAACCAGTAATTCTGAAAGAACGGAGGAGTTCCATATTGTATGTTAACGACAGAATAACTTCAGGCACAGACCTCTTCTGTGGCAAAGACAGAAGAGCTTTGCCTCTTAGGCAAAGACCCCTCCTCTTTGGCAAAGAAAAAAATGACAGCAGTGTTCATTGTGTCTAATAAACTGTGGGACAGCCAGAAAAGAGTGACAAAATATGGTCTGCCTGTGAGATAGAACATAATTACAGGAACAGAACGACTGAAAATAAAGCTTACAAGCACGCTGTTAGTCACAGGGCTTTTTTCACCCTTCACAGCACTTTAAGAGAATGTATATCTGATTGCCTCCAGCTTTTCATTAACTGTTTTTAACAGGATGAAGTAAAAAGAATAGTCTTAGTAAAAAGTTATACATCCTAGTTAGGTACAAAATACAGCTTATATGTTTTAAGATGTATTTTTTAATTGCTTTTTATTTCTTTAGATAAATAGGGCCAGAGTCTCTCCTGCGGGTGTTCCAAACAGTGCGTCAGCCACACACAGCAACTGAGGAGTGGGGCTTTAATCCTTCAGGCTACTAAAAGACCTCTTGAGTCAACCACTTACTGACTTTCAGCTCAGCGCCAAGTAAATCTCCGTGTCCGTCACTGTCCCAGCAGAACCTGGGGTGGTTGATAATCCTCTCACCATCATTCCCAGAAGCGCAGTTGCCCTCACTGCTGTTTGACTCTCATCCGGTCTGGCAGCGGTGGATGGGATAGCATCAGCTCTCTGGAGATGGGAAGTGATACACTTCTGACACCCCACCTCTGAGAAGTGGCGTAAGCTTAATTTCTGATAACACTCGCCTGTTAATTCAAAACGGACAGCTACTCTGCCCGAAAGCTAAAAGTATTGTTATCCATGCTCAACTTGTTCTGCTCCCTAGGTTCAAACCCTAACTTTGTCCTGATCAGACTTTGAGTAAGCGTAACGGTGGTTCTCGGGTGTCAGTGAGCCGTATTGCAGAGGAGTACAGCTTGAAGTCAGACTCGGGTCAAGATACTTCTCTCTTCAAGACCTGGTCTTTCATGGAGGGTTTTAGGTTTCATTCATCATTTCTTTTAGAAGAAATAAACTACCAGACTAGGGCTATTTTTTCTTTAACAAATTTTTCTAGCTAATATAACTAGATTAATCCTGCTAAAACCCGAAGAACATTCTTGCTGGTTTATTGATGGATTCATTTGAGTGCCACTAGCCTTCGGAATAGGGAAGTGACTGCATTTTTTCAAATGGAACGTATAAAACTCTTCACAGTGTACAAATAGTCCCTGTTAAAGTCATCTGTTTGTTACACAAATAGATATTAAGATTCTGATTTTTCTTCCAAACAGCGTAGTCTTAATGTCTTTGGGCTGGTGACTAGAAGCTGTGAGAAGCAGTGAAAATTGGACAGTGCTGAGAAGGTTGATCATCACTACTTGTCTTCCATCAGAGGACGCCTTCCTCAGACACAGAATGCTTAGGAGAAAGTGCTGATTTATTGCTCCGTAGCTAGCCAAGCTTTCAAACATGGAATCACATTATTTCTTCATGAGAATGAACTTATCTCTCAGTCCTAAACCCGGGTGTCTGTATTCTTCGTAATTAGGGTATTCAGAAAAGTTATTGGAACAGGAATTTAATCCCGTTTTATGGTAATACAAGTCTGTATTTATTTATTAGGAACAATCTGCATGTCTTTTAGATTCATGACAGAGTGAATAGGATTGCTCAGGTGGCCTGTGAGCATTATGTAGCTGCTGCTTTTATGGAATAAATCACTTCATTTTGTGACTTCTGCAGACGCCGTATACCAACATTTGTTTCTAACAAAAGCTGTCGTTGCTGGAGTGGGGCCAGAACACAGAGTTTGAGATTGGGCAGAGGAGTGTGGGGGACTTCCCTGCCCTCACTGCGTGGGTGAGGGTGGGAGCCTCTGGGTGGGCAGAGACACCCCACAGGCAGGTCAGGGGCGCAGCAGCCCTGCTGCATTTCTAGTAGTGTGTTCTGCTGAAGCATCTCAGGCAAGCCCCTGCCAATGAAGTGATGTGTGTGGACTGGCAGCTCCCTCATTTACCCCCGCTGTGTGAAATGCGTCCATGAATAGCTTGTAGATACGGTAATAATGTAGGAGTACTTATAGCAAATGAACTGTAATACGTGTGGCGGAAGACACTTTTGAGCAAAGCCAGTAACCGTAATTATTCTGGCTTGTGGCTCGGGAGTCTGAATTCATAATGATAAAGCTTGCTGCATCCTGACGGTGACAGCTTTGAACTACCTCCCACGGTGCCTAGCAGCTGCCCTGCTCTGCACCTCTAACGGGAGAGGTCAGTGAAAAGTACCTTCCCAGCAGTTGGGAAAAGACGCAATTATGTGTCTGATTTTCTGGATCTGATCCACGTTGGTAGAGAGTTCTCCATATCTCTAGTTCACAGAAGCAAGTATTACTGTCTGTAGTTTTAAACCCAAATCTGTGGAGAGATGTAGCAGAGATTTAACGTATTTGGTAGAACACCAACTGTGAGCAGGCTGCTCCTGCCTGGACGGTCCTACTGAAATCAACCTCCTAGAAGCTCGTGCAGCAATTCTCAGGAGTAACTTGCTTAAATGAATAAGGTTTTCCAGGGTCAGAAACAGACACTAGATCATTGAATACCCACTTGTTTTTTTTCTCTTTTTTTACTATATTATTACTGGAACTCATTAATTAGGACATGATTTGGAGGTGGCAGCAACATTAGTTGGGAGCTATTAGAGTCATCATCGGGCAGCGTGATCATCTGCTTTGAAAAAAAATGATTCATTTCAGGGATGTCAAGGAGAAGTGAAACTGTCCTAATTATCCACAACAGTGCTAGGGAACCAAGCAGCAAAAACTGCTGAGGAACAGGAACATACGCTTTACCTCAGCCAAACCTGAGTATGCACAGAGTGGATTCTCACAGCTGACACAGGAGGGAGCCAGCTAGGCTCCAGCCTCCTCAATGCTCTCAGGACAAGCCAACACAGCCAAATTCCGACCTACGCCACTCTGCCCTTTTGACTGCTGATGGGCTTCTCTCTGCCTCTCCCTTTTTCTGGAGAACACAAACCTCCTGCAAGGCTGAGCAAAACAATGCATGGCAACTGCCTGCCTTCCTTTTCTCTTACGTCATTCCCAGCAGAGATACCTGGAACATGTTTCATATCCATCACCTGACATCCCACATGGCTGTTGGAAGGAGAAACAACGGCGGGAGGGAGAGGACTTTGTGGATGCCCCCATAAAATCAGCCTTTTGGTGTCTGACTTCCCCTTTCGAAGAGCCAGAGTGAATTTAGAAAGGTATAATCAAGCTACGAACACCACGTTGGTACCATGACGCTGCTAGTGGGAAGGTGTTCTTTAAAAGCTGGGTGTTCCTCCAAGTGAAATTTCACCTCACAAGGTTCAGAGGGCTGCTCAGTTGAACAGTTTGAAGAATAAGCTTAACCAGGGGTAACGCCTATGAAAAATTGCAAATTAGTGCTTTCTAATCTTAAAATAGTAAATGTTTAGGGAAAGCAGCCTACTGGGGTTTTGACTCACACTATCATTTATGCCAGCTTTTGGCAAAAATAATCCTTTCGATGGCAGGAGGATTGTAAATGAAATATTGCCAATGGAGCTCAATCATTGCCATGGCAACGTTGTGGTTGCAGTTGTGTCACAAGAAAAGTGGATTTTATTGCCTTGGAATTACTTGGCCGGCTGTCTGTCAGTACGCAGCGTGTGGGGTACTAGGATTTCTGTTGACCCTGTGGGAGATGGATTTCACCCCAAGCACCATGTTGTTGAAGTGTAGCTCTGCTAGAGTACAGCATTTACCTGCAAAAATGAGTGCTTCAGGTGGTCTCTTTCATCCACCTGTTAATTTTGAGCTTATCTGCAGATGGAGTGGCTTTTTCTCTACAGAGTCCTGTTGCTTTTAAGAAGATTAAACTGAGCAGATTTTAAGGATTATTGACCTGTTTGTTATCAAATCCTACTAGTGTTGCAGCAATTAAGGGAACTCCGTTCCACCTGGACATTCTTGCAGGACATTGCTCATGGAAGAGGCAGAGTTTGAACCAGTTTGGTTCCACACTGTAAAGGTCCAAGTGCAGGGGTTGATGTGAGGGGAGCACAGCTCTCCTGTCCCCAGTTCTTGCTAGCAGCTGCCACCCCACCTCCCTCCTCCCTGGTTCACATGGAGGCAACCCCAGACAATCTCAATCTACTCCCATGGGTGCACTGTCCCTCAGCAAGAACGGGGCAACCCTGGATTCTCCCTGCACTGCTGCCAGCCAACGGTAATTCCATCGCTGCCGTTATAACTGGGGCGTTTGCACAAAAGCTGCAGAGTTGAGAATTTGCTTCTCAATTTCATAACCATTGCAGGTTTTATTTGTTTATTAATTTATGATTAATTGGAGATCGAAGTGAAAGTCCAGTGCTTAGAAGACAGTAAGAACTCTGTTGTAGCAGGATAGCAGTGTGGTGCTGCTTTTCCAGATTAAAAGGTTGGAATCACAGAATCATAGAACCACGGAATGGTTTGGGTTGGAAGGGACCATAAAGACCATCCAGTTCCAACCCCCCTGCCATGGGCAGGGACACCTTCCACTAGAGCAGGTTGCTCAAAGCCTCGTCCAGCCTGGCCTTGAACACTTCCAGGGATGGGGCATCCATCCCTGGAAGGGAAGGGGGACTGGAAGAAGCAGCTATGTCTTAAATGCCCAGCCTGTCTTGAAAGACCCAGTGAGTACAAACCCTTTGCGTTGTGCTATCACTTTGATTCAATTTAGTCCCTTGGCACAGCCGGTTTGCACTGCAGACTGCTGCAGCATGAGCCACAGCTTCTCTCCCGGCCTCTGTCTCTGAGCAGCATCCCTGATGCCAGGAACTCGGCGACGGCCAGACTCGGAGAGCACCGCACGTGGAAGGCAGCAGGGGACTCTCCTTGCGAGATTTCTCCCCACTGCTGTGTGGAAAGCCGTAACGCTGTGCCGGGTGTGGAAGGGAACGGCCCTCCTTTGGCAAGCTTCACCAGCTCAGCTCCAGTTTAGTAACTCCTCAGCGGGCCAGAAGCCGTATTGGGGGGGCAGAATGAGCCATCACTAATGGTTACGCAGTGTGGAGACCCTCCATCCTGTCTCATCGAGGGAAAGGGGATGGTGACATTTGAGTCACATGTCTGGCACCTGAGTGACCTCCCCTTTGAAATGAATGAAGCTGTTGACTCATCTCTGAGCTATCGGCACAGACTTTCTGCCTCTGAGAAATGAGAGGGTTGCTGTATCCTGTGTTTCTGAAAGCTGAAGGTGCAGTTGTTGGCTTTTTCCAGCCAGTAATATTTTAAACCAATTGCTTTGCCTTATTTCAAACGAATCATAGATTTCCATACTGACTGCTTTCTTCTCATTTGGCTGAAATCGACCTTTTCCGAATGCTTTCCTTCTGCCTTTTGCTTCTGAGTTCTTGATATGTCCATTTTAGACCCTCAGCCATTTCGTGCTCTGAGTTACCTACTCTCAATTCTCAAACCTCTTCCAAAGGAAGCAATTTAAAGTGTACCTCCTGCTTCTTCCCCTCACCTTCCCTCCTACACGAGCTCCATCTCATCCTTAATGCAGCAAACACTTATTTTTCCTCAAATTTTATTGAGTTGTGAATTACATGTTGCTCCTTTCACAGCACTTTGGAGAAATAAACCTGACAAACTGAGCTGCGCCAGAGGGTGAGCTAGAAAAGGAGTGAACGAAAAAGATCTTTAAAAAATCCGAATTATTAAATAAGAGTGCTGAAGAACTACAATGGAATTCAATTTCCAGACACGATGGAAGTGTATGGATTTGCAATTTTCATGCAGACACTTACACGTGGTGGTGGCTTTTGGGACTGGAACAAGGCAAGGAGGTTTAAAACATTCATTACACAAACAAAATTCTCCCTCTCTGCCTGTGGTGTTCCAGCTCAATCTTTCTCTTGCTCTTATTCTTCCTTCATCACGCCCCTTTTCTATTTTTCCCCCCTTTTCTATGTGTTTTAACAGGCAGGTACAGACCAATACAGTAGCTGTCACAGGTTAGCTGTTTATGATGAGCTCATCAATCAAAGTCTTACAGATAGCGTTTGCTCGACGCCTTTCGGCTAAGCCTACAGGAACAAGTGTGGCTCTTCATGTTTTGTAAGAGAAAGCAAAGGTACATTTTATTTTCATGGCACCTGAGGTCCCATATTGCATGAAACCCCTGAACAGTGGCTCTTGCTATAAAATGGCTCATTTCTAAAGCGCTTTCAAAGCCAAACACAACTTGACCACTAGCTATAAAGTACATAAACACAGGTTGCTCTTTATTCCCCTGATGATCAAATACTGTAATAACTGCTCCGCTCGACGGGATTCTCACCAGGTGGAATGGTTGCCAGGCCACGCCAAGTGAGCTCACACGCGTTGGTTTGTGAAGTGGGACGCCAGGAGTGCGGTGCAGTCGGGATCAATTCTAATCACAAAAATTGATCTGTACCCTTAGTCATGCCCGATGTCAGTCACGCATGATGCGCAGAGGAAAGCAGAGGTTAAGAAATTCAAGGGAATAAACACCGGAAGAAGTAAATGTAGGTATGGTACAAACACTATTGAGAACTTTAAAAGTAATGCCGTGGGGAACACTGTTGTAATTAAAAATGCAATTTTCTTACCAGATGCCAAGCAAAAGCACTACAAGGATTTGACTTTGATTTGGAAAGTGTCCCTGCCCATGGCAGGGGGGTTGGAACTAGATGATCTTTAAGGTCCCTTCCAACCCAAACCAGTCTGTGATTCTATGATTCTATGACTCACATTGTATTTAAAGTCTACATATAGCAGAAAGAAATTAAAGTGATAGAGATTAGGGAATGAGGGATATTCACTCACCGATGCATTTGTACATCTGTGAAGCAAAAGCAGTTGGCTATGGAAGGCTGAGTGATGTTAGCCGTTGGGATGAGCCAGGCAGCTTGGCCTCCTTGGTCTTTTCCGATGGAGGAACGCCGGCACAGGAACCAGCACGTGGTGCCCACTGTGCACTCTGCTCCTGTAGTTGCAGCAATATTCATTACAGCAGATGGGCTCTGAAACAGTGAGAAATACCGACGGCCCGAAACGCTGTGACACACCAGATTTGTGTTGCACACGGTTGGCAGCTGCAGCAAACTAAGTTCAAACGACCTGGTGCAATTAGCCCTGGTTCAGTGTGGAGAGGTGATGGCAAAATGTGGGTCTGCCCTATACTTGGGGAAACGCGGATGTTCTGACTACAGGGGGCCACGTACCTATGGCTGCTAATCTAGGCAATTGTTTGCACCACATACTGTGTGATTTTAAATCACAAAATAAGCTTTTCCATGATTCAATACAATTGTGTAAGGCAATGACGGGAGAGGTTGGCAGTGATGGCGACGACTTGAGTGTTGCTTCGCTCAGTACTGAAGTACTGCTGCTTCTTCCACAGAGGTACTTCTGTAACCTTTTGACTTAAAAGATGCCATGGAAAATGGACAAAACTGGGAATTTCTGTTCCACAGAAAATACACCAAAAGTTGTTCTCATCTAGAGTGAATACTGGAAATAGTGATGTTTTCCATGGAAAGGAGAGTCCAGCAATTCATGTTTTAAAAAAAGCTCACTTTCTGTTACTTTCATATTTTTAAAAAGATGTATTTTAATAGACCTGTATTTCAAACCCTCCTCTTAGTGGTATTTAATGCCCTTCAAACATCACAGACTTTCTTGCTGAGGGAAACACGAAGAACCCCAAAAGCAGCCCGCAGAAGGAAAGTGCCTGCAGCCTGGCTTCCCTTTTGCGTGCACGGATAGCGAGAGAGGAAGGGCAACCCTGCAGCTCGGAGAGGAGGCAGCACTGCACGCCCTGTACAACCCAGCTCTTCCAGATGATGCTTAACAGGAGAGAGAAACGCAGGCAGAGGGGCGTATAGAGGTCTTCTGTCATTCTGTCTTGACCTTCCCCACACTCGCTGGAGTAAAGAGAACTGAGAAAAAGGTGAATCTGGGAACAGGAGAACTTTCTGTGGTTTAGGAGTCAAACTGGTCATGCAGCAGAGGTTTATTTTGTCAGAGCTGCTATTCATTTAATAACAAGCTGCATAAATTTAATCGGAAGACGCTGGTGTGTGTGGCGTCAGTGCTAAACAAGCAAAGAAAATCCCCAGCTTGCCATTTTAGTAGTTCTTCTAGAAGACCAGAGTGCTGCTGACAGACCTGGTGACAACAAATGGCTTTTCTTACATGTAAATACCTTCACATTTTGGTCCATAATTCACATGCAAGAGAACTGCTTTTTTGTGACTGAGGGGTTTCTCCTGTCTCTCTGAACAACAATGAAGGAAAACAGGAATGTAAAACCCCTGTAACTGGATGAACTGTTTAGGTATGCAGACCTCACCTGCCAGGCACTGAAAAGCAGGCAGCCAAATGGCATAAAGGAATCAGTTCATAAAGCCATTTCACCCTCCAACACCGGCATTAATTACCCGATTCTCTACCCTTGAGGTCCACCAAAGCATGCACTTGACTGGAAAATGAAAACAGGTCACTCTATTTATAAATAAGGTAAAAGACAATGGGAAATGGCCTTATCGGGGAACAGCCCACCTGCTAACAGTTGAGAGGGCTGCTCAGGGCCTCGAGAGCCTGCTGTTCCCCAGAGCTCGCTCCTCGGCTCGCTCCAGGTACGGGAGCTGGCTTGTGGCTCACATCGGTGCGTCGTGACCTAAGTTTAGGTACAGCACGTGCGGTCTGTGCTCTTGCCGTGGCAATTGCGGTCGAGATTTTTTGTGCTCCTAGGTCATGTACTTTGTGGAAGAACTGGTGTAAATCTAAGCTAGAGCTCTCTGAAAGTCACTAGGACAGTGAAACCCAAAGGACTCTACATCACTAGGGCCATTTATTTTTCAATAAAATTTGCCCCAGCTCTATTACCGTGAATTTATCAACTAAGTTTCATTTCCGGCTTATCGTTGCCATTAACACTGACACAACACTGAGCTATCATGGTTGTGTTCTGCAATGGAATGTGGACAGTCTGTTTAAAATAAGGACATGGGGTTTCACTCAAAGAAAATACAGATTGAAGAAAATAGACTTCTAGTTCTGAAAAAGATCTGAAAGCTAATTTTTTTCCCAAAAACGATTCATTTCTTTTCTTAAATAGATTAATATTTAGACTGTGAAAATTCTCTGTCAACCACTGAACACATGAGAAGCCTGGGACAGATTCAAGGAGAAAATTAAGTTCAGTTAATGTGACAGGGAAGTGATTTTTCAGCTGGAAAAAGACTAGAGGAGACAGGCAGTTAAAACTGCCTGCCTAGAAATAAAAAAATACAAAATTATTGAGGTAAAAAAATGAATGCTCCTTTCCGTAATAAATCAATGCAGTACCAAGGGATGGCCCTACCAGCTTAACAGGTCATGTAGCTGTGGTTAAATTCAGCTGTTGCCTTGGAGGAAGATGAGGACCTCCAAAGGCTCATGGACACTGCAGGACAAAAAGCTTTTATGTGCAATAGCGTATTTTTTCCAATGAAAAAGACATTTTTATGTCCTTGCTTTACATTTTTGCATTTTATTTTTGGGCACTTTTGAGAAATATGCAAATACTTTTAGGTTTTTTCCCCCTTTTTCACAGCTGAAATTATGTTTTTCCAGCTAGCTCTCTCCTCTGCAAGGCGAATGACCCTGTAAAGCTGGCTAACTAAATCAGCTGAAGTTCTTTGAAACTTCAGTGATTTTTAATTATTTGCGGGGGCGAGGGGGAAGGAGAATGTTATATATTTCTAAAATCAATTTTAAAATAGGTGAAATTGGTTGCCTTAAAAAAAAGCCACTGTTTTTGCAGCAGAATTATGATTGACAGAGCAGAAGTTAGCCTAGGAGAAGACCCAACGATCCCTCAGGACTAACTTTTCAGAGGCAGCGATTTCCTCGGCTCCTCGTGGCTGCAAAACCTCAGCAACCTCCACCAGTGCCGCCTTCAGACCCAGGTCCATTAGCTGCTGCTGGGATTGGAAGGTGCCTGGAATAGTAGGGGTTTTCTCACTAACACATTCACGTTTTGCTCTTTGTGGAAAGGCACAGCCTTCCCTCGCCCGCGTGCACACCTGGCAGCAGCAGGAAGCAGCAGTTCACATCAGCGGAGGCACGGGACGTGTGAGCCGGGTGTGTTACAGGCCATGTCTGTGTAGCCAGGGGCCAGTCCTGCCAGGCTGGGTCTGCTGCATGGTGAGCTGTACGTGGTGAGACGCCCCTCCTGATCGTGAGTGCGGGACGGAGAGCACCGTCCGTAGTTTGTCTTGTGCCCTCCCCGACTTCACCATTACGAATCTGGTTTGTAACCATGGGGAGAGATCTCTGACCAGGGCTGTGCTCAGTGCCTTTCTCATCCCCTTGATGTCAGGGGAATGGGAAGAACAAACCAACACAACCCAGCTTGCATAAGCTTTTGATCCCTGCTTTCATCAGCCTTTCTGTTTTCAACTCCCTGACAAAAGAAAATCAGGAAAAAAGCAAAGTGTACTTTGAACAACATCAGTGCAACTGGTGTTAATATTACTGCTTCCTTCCTGCATAATCGAGTGCTGAGTGGTTTCAAACACGCTAGAGCTTTGTAACCACGCATAAGCCAGAAATCCCAAGCCTTCATTTTGCAGATTTACGATGAACATAGCACCATTTAGTTGGACTCTTTTGCATCCTCTTAGGCAACTTTTATGTTTGCTTGGTCTACAGGTGAAAAACAATACCTAGTGCTGATAAAAATCAGTTTTATTTTTATATATAAAAATATATATATTTTT
>NW_010267292.1:0-41135 GCF_000690775.1 Eurypyga helias | reverse complement strand
CCCCGCCATAAACACTAAGTTACAAAGATAATACTCTACCGTTTGCTCAGACAGGTTAATTCGAACAAGACAGTTTCCTGAGGCTTTTGCCAGGGCAGCAACTAGACTGGTCTTGCCCACTCCTGGTGACCCCTCCAACAAAATAGGTTTGTTAAGCTGCAGGGCTCTTAACAGTCTTTGTGCATTCACTGCTGTGGTCCCGGCATTTAGAGCATAATCTGTAATGCTGTTCCTCTGGAGAACGGGGCCTAAACCAAGGAAAAGGTAAACCAGAAAACAATTAAGCCAGAATGTTTACGCTGGAGCTGCTGACAGTGTGCTTCTGCAGAAGATCATTGTCTGTTAATTGCTGATCTCGTTACAGATCAAGCTGTACTATCAGAGATTAGGCAGATACATTTTTTTTATTTGAGCCACAGCTGTGACTCAGCCCATCTCCTTGTATTTATGGTGAATTTTGCAAAATGCATATATTAACACACAATGTATTTTGCCACGAAACGTCGACACTTCCTGGCTCATGACCCATCCTAGAGATCTATCCCTGAAAAATGATAAATCTGTCCTTGCCCTTCAGACATGTGGATGTAAAATGCAAAAAAACACCTTCTGAAAACTGCGCACTGAAGGATACAGTCCAGTCATGATACAGAACAACATATTAACCTACTCCATACACTGCCAGTTCTGCGAGGGAAAAGCGCTGTAATTAAAGCGCTGCTAGGCATGTATCGTCTTTGCTGTTCTTATGAGGTAGACCAGGGAGAGAGTACAGAGCTCATCTGCCGAAATCCAGTCAGTTTAGCTCCCTGCAACATCACTCCCCAACTTCTGTAATACAGCATCGCTCAGGTATGCAAGACGTTAATCGCCAATTTATCTTGCGCATCTCGACACCTGCTTAGCATGAAAGAGATCCTTCCTTTTGTCATCTCATTAGAAGAAGGAAACGAAGCAATTTGCAAAAAAGCATTACCTTGTACAATTTTATGCATGACTAACACAAACCCTGAATACCAAAATGTTCAAAGATGAATGATTAATACAGCATCGGGAACACGCAGTTCCATGTACTAAAAACGAACCAGCTGAACTAGAAATCCCATACTCATCCCTTTTTATTCCCATTACTGTATTCTAAGGGCAGAAAGCAGTATTTTGATACTTCCACATGTGACAAATTAACACAAATGAAACTGAAGTGCAGGGACTAAATAGTTCTGCAAAAACTGCAGCGAACCTCTGAGAGGCTACAGCTAGGCAGGGCACTAGTCTCTGTTCTGTTGAGCGCTGTATCCTGAGCCCTCGCTTCCCATGCTTTACACAAGGGACAGGATGAGCTGTAACTTCAGTCACTGGAAATCAGCAGACATTCTGACCATGCAAAGTTGAGAAAAAATTACAACTCAAAACTAAATCAGCACCAAAAAAAAAAAGTCTACTCAATTTAGGCCATTAACCAGTAATTTTAAGAAGTCAAAGAAAGCAATTAGCAGGCATTTTACACAAGGGACAGGATGAGCTCTAACGTCAGTCACTGGAAATCAGCAGACATTCTGACCATGCAAAGTTGAGAGAAAATTACAACTCAAAACTAAATCAGCACCAAAAAAAAAAAAAGTCTACTCAATTTACTCAATTTAGGCCATTAATCAGTAATTTTAAGAAGTCAAAGAAAGCAATTAGCAGGCATGTTGTCTCAATAAATGTGATCCAGTTGTCATCAATGCAGCTGGAGACAGAAAAGGCATTTTTGAGGCTTGAGAACAAACTATAAATTGTTCTGTAATGTACAATGTATCCTACTTTGGTTTAGTGAATAATGGAAGTGTTGGGAATAAAAACCACAATACAAACATCCACCCTCTCCCACAAAGTTTCTTGCCTCTTGGAATAAAAAAGGGGTGGATCCCCATAAAGTTGTCCATCCACACAAACTCTCTCTCCTTTGTTCTGTCATAAATCTTTAGTTCATCCTTCTGATAATCGGTCAGCTCAGGGAATTGACTCATTTTCTCACATAAGAATGTCAGGCATTTTTCACGAGCTAATAAAGCCGTCTCAGCTGAGTAGGATGTTGTACCTGTAATTAGAAAAGTTAAGTCTGCATCACAAACATTAACCAGGCACGTCCATCTTACGACCAAGAAACTCAATTCCTTCACAGATGCCATTTTTGGGCAGCATTCTGCTTCAAGTTTACATTTAATAAAGCATCTTAGCGTTTTTGCTTGCCAGTGTTTCCATTTACCATGGACAAATTGTTCTGTAAGCAACAGAATGAAGGACACCTTATTTCCAAACCCCTTTCTTATCCCATCACTATCATCCTGATCTTTTGCCACAGTCTGCCCAGGCCTTCTTTCCCTGCATTTCTTGTGGCTTTTAACTTTTTCCTCACTTCCATACCTCCTACTTATCAGCTGGGCCAGTGGCCAAGGATGCATTCTAAGCTATGCACATGATACAGGCTAGCATGAACTGTGGGATGGGAGAGACAGGATAGTACATGGTCATGTAATTAAGTACCGTAACAGCTCAGAAGACTCCATAAAAACCACAGGCTTTTTTTATAATATTAGCCTTTATAATATTATTATTACTGCCTCTAATTTACTTAGGCTTGCTGTATTATCTAAACTCTTGCTACTGAAACACAAAAAATACGAAATACGGGGTATTTTTAAATTGAAGTGAAAACTTCTCCCAGAAGAGTTCCACCACAATCCAAAGCATTTTGCTTGCATTCTACTGAAAAATATTAATACAAATATATACCTTCATGTTTTCTGCTACCAAGTAAGACTTACCTGATCCTATTCCATCAATGTATACCAAACAGGCAGCATGGATAAAAGACATCATTGGAGAAATGTAGAAGAGGCTATAATCCCTGGCAGAGTTTGACTCTTCATCCTCTACCATAACGTTCATAAAATTAACCCATGACAAGATATCTCGCACACTGAGAATGCACTGGCGACCAAACTCTTGATTCGTCAGCCATTCCACGAAGTCCATCATGAGCTCTGCTACGTCTGCCCCTGAAAAAGAGCAACAAAATCAGCGGAGTTATCAAATTATTTTATTGGTGACATCTATGACACTGCTGTATAATGAGCATGATTAAAACAGGTACAGCTGTAATGCACAAGTCATGTGACGGGTACTCTACATCCTAACAGGAAGGATAACTGAGGAGTAAATTCATGCCTGTGCTGTCATAACAGATATAATTCTTTTATACGGTCAAGTGGCAAGACAGAATCAAGTGATTAATACCAACAGCAGAGCCGCTGGCTGAAAATGAAGTGCCAGGTCTTTCAACACCTCACACTGAAGCCAAGATTGGGCACTGAAGGGCTGGGGATAATTCAACTACCTGGGTGGTGAAGTAAATACAGCCTTGATCTGGCTAGACATATAACATACACAATGGGGGAAGAACAAAGCCCAAAATAACTCATAACTCTCCTCAGCGACACAAGTACTTACAAGAAAAAGGGGCACAGTGGTGCAAATTCTGAGCCAAGTTTAGCAGCCTCCAAACTCACTTTTTTCCTTAACAATGTTTAAATACCAACACAGAGAAACACCCACCTTGATGGTTTATTCCACCCAGAGACAACCCTGGGTGAAGATTGTGTTTCACAATCTGTATCAAATCATCACGCCCATTGCTTTGCGGGCACCATATTTCTGTAAATCTGTTGCGCAACGCGGGAGAAAGCTGCAAACAAGCAGAACAACGCAGCAATTCAATTTACGTTACATCATATTACCTACAGTTGCAATTAACCCATAGCCTTGTAGCCATTGTACTTGCAAACAATAAAGTGACCAAGCTAGACCTTTCCTTCTAATTTTGACAGGGCCAGCTTCTAACAAAATATTTTGATAGTATGTGCATTTTAAGATTTCCAGTAGTGGTATCAATGCAGGAAATGGCTAATAAATGAGAAAGTTCAAAAGAATATGGGAAGAAACTGAGCTGGTTTGCAAGCACCAAAGCTCCATTTCATTCCAAGACACCGCGTACCAAACAATGGGTATGTAATCTCCCTCTGCTTACAGAAGCAAACTACCACGTGGAAAACTGTCTTCAACTACAGCTCCTTTCTGTAATTCCTCTCTTCTTCTGGCTGAATTAGTCAAGCAGAAATCATCAGCACAAATGCAATGCAGAAATGAATCCCCTTTGAACACATGGCTTTACTGTGAGCTGTTCTGTAGTGTAGAAACCACTTTAAGTGGAGCACCCAACTTCTCTGGGGTAAAAGAGCTTATAGCTTTTTTTTAGACCTAACTCTCAACACTGCTTAAAAGTTTTTGTGGGTGTGTGGGTTTGGTGTTTTGTTTTGGTTTGTGTGTTTTTTTTTTTTTTTAAAAAAAAAACCTTTAAGTTACCTAAATCCCAACTTCAGAAACATCTTTTTAATTCAATGAGAAGGGTCCTTTGGGATGTGATATTCCTATTCACCGAGAATGATAAAATGACCTCTAACTGTCACTTTCCAAACACTTCTGGGGACAATAATCTGTTCTGCAACTTCACATTACTCCAGACTCCTGTTAGAGCTGGATTTACACGCTTCAGGAGCTGCACTTGAAGTATTCTACATATCAAGCCTACCTAGAGAACTTAGAGGCCTGAAGTTTTCTTTGACACTCTGCAGAATATTGGCTTATATTGTCAAAAGCATAACACAGAAATTATGGAAAAACGGATGCATCCTAATCCTCCTTTAGAGCGATGAGGCAGATGCATACTAAGAAGCCCTGGATGCCAGAACTGATGTGATGCATTTTTGCACTGGACCTCCAATCATGTAAGAGCTGATAAGACCAGGATACACATGTTGTACTTCCAGCTGCTTTGACATTTACCTCCTTTTTCCCAAAGTCACCTCCTGGGTTCATGGTTGCAAGGATACGAAATTTCTTTCCAGCAACTAACATTTCTACCTCATTATCCTCATCATCTTGTCCACCTTTTTCTGCAAGTACCAACGTCTTTTCAGCTTCAAGAACACTAAAAAGATGGTTAAAAAAAGAATGTAATTTACATTTCATTTCACACTTCAAAAAGTCACTTAAAAATGAAAATCACATGAATTGGTCTGATTAAAATTTCATTGCCCTAGAATTTGTATTAAAAAACCTTGTTCATCCTCCCTAATTGAAAACATTTGATTATCTTCAGGAGGAAACTCCACTCAGATCTTGTTGATAAGGTTCAGTTCAAATGATCTGTCAAAAAGACATGTCTAAAAGTACGTATCTCAGCTCTCTTTACAAAAGCAATAACAAAATTTACATTCATAGGAGATTGGTAAAGAAATCCGCACAAGAACCAGTTTTCAAGCTGACAGACTCTACATCTGAGAAACATTCTAGCATATTTTTTTTAGGTTTTGATTGTTTCATCAGCTGTACTTTCGGGTACACTAAAATCTGTAAAAGTTTGAGCTGTTACGTGTTTATGAAGACACTGCTTAGTATCGATGTCAAAACAAAGAGGTTAACTGAACTTTATGAAATAACTGCAATGATACAATAAAAAAAAAAGACCCAGCTTCTAACAGAGAGGGTTTTGATATCGTGAAAAAAATGGTTGCTAATCATCTCAATGTAATGGGTAATCATAGAATCATTTAGGTTGGAAAAGACTTTTAAGATCACTGAATCCAATCTTAAATCCAGCACTGCCAGATCCACCACTAAACCGTGTCCCTAAGCACCACATCTACACATCTTTTAAATACCTACAGGTATATATATGTAATATAAATAGCTCTACCTCCCTGGGCAGTGCGTTGCAATGCCTGGCAACCCTTTCAGTGAAGGAATTTTCCCTAATATACAATCTGAACCTCCAATGGTGCAACTTGAGGCAGTTTCCCCTTGTCCTATCACTTGGGAGAAGAGACCAACCCCCACCTCTCAGCAACCTCCTTTCAGGTAGCTGTAGAGAGTGATAAGGTCTCCCCTGAGCCTCCTCTTCTCCAGGTTAAACCATCCCAGTTCCCTCAGCTGCTCCTCATAGGACTTGTGCTCTAGACTGAATGACTGAAATGAGGGATACTGCTGCAAGCAGACAATTAAATGAAATCTCTATTTTATGAATGTTTACACACACAGAGGGAAATAACTAGGTTTTGTTTCTGGTGTTTGATAAGATGCATCATTTTCAAGAGCTCACTGACAGGCTGAAAATACTAATGTTGCAGATGGTAAACTAGAGGTGTGAAAGTTCTAAGAACAACTGAAACACTGTTGGACAACTCACATGACTGGAGGATCACGATGGATGGTTATAGATTGTTTTGTAAACACAGGGAAGGAAGAAGAGGAGGAGAACTTGTGCGCTCTGTTAAAGAGAGCCTTGAATGCACCGAAGTCAACTACAGGAATTGTGGAAGCCCTATCGAAGGTCTCTGGGTCAAGATCAGCACTGTTGGCCTGCAGACCTTGGGAACAAAAATCTTGGTTGACACAGAGACCCACTGTCAGTGAAGGAAGAGTTGCTACATGAACTATTACAGGAGCCTGACCCTTACAAAATGATGGGCCCAGACAATATCCACCTGAGAGCATTTAGAAAGCTGGTTGATGTTCTCCATAATTTTTGGGAAGTCGTGGAGATCGGGGGACATCCCAGAAGACTGGAAAAAGGCCAGTGTCACCCACATCTACAAGAGGAGCTTAAAAGCAGGATCCAGCAAATTATAGGCCCATCAGTCTTACTTCAGTCACTGGAAAGTCATGGAATGAATCCTCCTGAGGCTATCCCAAGTCAAATGAAGCCACGTGTCTGGGAAAAGCTAGAATGAATTCACCATGGGCACTTTGTGCTTAACAAAACTGATCACCTACAACAAAGTAACTTGCTCAGTTGACGTGGGGTGAGCAGTGGACATTTTCTACCTGGATTTCTTCAAAGCTTTTGGGTACGGTTTCCCACAGCCTCCTCCTAGAGAAACCGGTAAGTTATGGTCTAGAGAAGCGGCTCGTGCGACGGATGGGCAACTGGCTGCATGCTGCACCCAGAGGGTGGTGGTAAACAGCTTCTTATCAAGCTGGCAACCTGCCACAAGTGGGGTCCACCAGAGGTCAGTATCAGACCCAATGCTGTTTAACATCTTCGTAAGGGACCTGGATGATGGGATCAAGTGTACCCTGATGAATTTTGCCCATGATACCAAGCTGAGTAGGGATGTGGACACTTCAGAAGGGACAGCCACCCTGTAGGAAGACCTGGATAGGCTGCAAGAGTGGGCTAACTTTATGTTACTAAGAATTTTATGAAGTTAAACAAGGACAAGGGTACGATCTTACACCTGGGAAAACATAATCCAGGAGTACAGAACCCCAGCCTGTGCTGGGATCTACCTGGATGTGAAGCAGCTCTGTGGAAAGTAACTTAGGGGTCCTGGTTGGACAATAAGCTCAGTATGAGTGAACAGGGTGCTGCTGTGGCAAAGAAGGCCAACAGGATGCTGGTATATCGACAAGGGCATCACCAGCAGAGACAAAAAGTCATTATCCCACTCTACTCAGCACTTGTCAGGCCACACCTGGAATACTGTGTTCAGCTTTGGTCCCTGCTACGCAAAACAGAAGTGGACAGGCTGGAGAGAGTCCAGAGAAAGGGCACCAAGAAGGTCAAAGGGGACTGGGAAGCCTGCCAGATGAGAAGAAGTGATGAGAACTGGGTCTGTGCAATGCTGAGAAAAGAAGGCTTAGGGGAGACCCTATCACCATGTTCCAGCACTTCAAGGGTGGCTACAAAGACAATGGAGACCCACTTTACAGAAAGTCACATGGAAATGACAAGGGGTAATTGGTACAAATAAATTACTCATGGGGAGACTTTGATTGGACACATGAGGAGAATTTTTCACGATGAGAAGAAACATCCATTGAATATCTCCCCAGGGAAGTGATGGATTCCCCAACATTGGGCACTTAACGCTCAGCTGGACAGGGTGCAGGGCCGTCTTGCACAGACCGTGCTTTTGCCAAGAAAGGTTGGATCAGATGATCCTTGAAGTCCCTTCCAACCTGGTGTTCTACGATTCTAGCTGTAAATTTATTTTCCAATTTGACTAATGCTATAAACTGTATTTAGATATTGTATAAACTGTTTCAACTAAACTAGGGTTTATGTTCTTAATTTCTTTATCCAAGGACATGAGCTACTGAATAAAGCAAATCCTATTATCTTATTTTTGTCCATGAAACAAATACAACAATTTGATTCCAGGTCAGTCTGTAGCAGTACTATAAAGCCAAATGGAAAGTAATTGCACTAACCAAAGCATTCAAACATAATCAGTGTACCAACACACATCAAACAAACATATATCTGCTTTAATACTGAAGCACATTTTATTTTTCCAGGTAAGTTAAGACATCAAAATTTAGGCAAGACAAGGCAGTTTCATCTTGTCTTACCTTACTGTCTTCCCCCCTTAGCTGTAAGTAGAATTTCAAACAGCAAAAATTGTCAGTGAATTACTATGAGTAAAACTAGCACCTGTCAGATGGATGACGATTAGAAAAGCAAAGCAATCTGGCACAGAAGGTGAAACATGAAGAAGGTAGAGTTATTTGGGTCATGCATTCTTTCAGCAAGAACTATATGATTAAGAGAGCAGCTCTCCCAAGCCAGGATATAAACTTGCCTAAAAGAAGCTAGATTTACCTTGGTCACGTTTGTATAATGAACAGACACATCGAGAATACTTAATACCAACATAGCTAAGACATACCTGTTAAGTCGCTCTAGTACAGAATCATCAGCTAAAGAAATCTCATCAAGGAGAAAAAATCCCTCCTCTTTCATTGCTAAAACAAGAGGTCCATCACACCACTCGAAGAGTCTAGAACCATCAGATTCCTCCTAAGGAATGGAAAATGAAGTGAAGAGTCATTAATAATTGCTACATTCTGCTTCCATGGTCACACTATCCAAACTTCTATCAATTCAAGACAAACCTGGTCTTTCGACCTCTGTCTGACTGGTCGCAGCCCTCCCAGGAAGTCTGAAGTCTCCATATGCAAGTGGCAATTCACTGAGTATAGCCTCTGATTTGTTAATGCTGCAAAGATCTGACAAATGGTAGTTTTACCACACCTGCAACAGAGTAATTTAATTGAAAGGGAAGAATAAAAAATAAACCCAGCTCACTTTGGACAGGATTCATATTTTCATTGAAGAGCTATGAGGCAAAGGCCCAGCATGCAAATTTCCTTCTGCTCCTTTCCTTGAAAGAAATGTATGCGAAGCGAAGCCGTTTTTGGCACGCCAACTGTTGCTGACTTGCACAAGATGCCTTTAATTAAATTTAAATCGGTATCTGCATTGATGAATTTCTGCAGGTTCAAAGTCAAATTTATTTCAGCCTGCCCCTATAGGTACTCAACTAGCTTAAACTTTTCACTAAACTGGAGCTGCCATGTGTCTAGACCAAGCCTAAATTTGAGGGAATAAACTGCTGAGTACCTAGAGTTCTCATTTATTACCTACGTAATTTTAATTCTCCGTTTTCTTGCCTTTTTTCTCCCTTCCCTCCTATAAAAATTTACTCTCCAAATTTGTAACCAGGACAAGAGCAGACAGCATCTACTTCCACGACTTCCTTTACAGCATACGAGGCAGTGGCAGGGAGGGAGACATAGTAACAAGGCTATATGTAAGCTCTTAGGACATGTAAAGCAAATGTGCTTTCAAACAGAAAAAATGTCACAATTCCTCAAAATCAGCCTCTCCAGTGAGGCACAGTAAGATTCTACCAGACACCTTGTGAAAGGTAGGGACAGAAGTCAGCTCATGTCAATTCTACTACTTCCTATATCATTTCCATGTAGTTATACATAATGCAGATAATCCCATCAGACTTGTTCTGAAAGAGATGCAAACGCTTCCTCTCAAAAGAGAGCTGAAAAGCAGCAGTTGCAAGTCTGCCATGACAGAGGCTCACATGTCCCAGATCAAAGAAGCGCTGAAGCCCACACAATCACTTTGTGCCTGACACAGTGGCTGGTGCAGCACTACGAAGAACGGCATCATAAAAAGCAGGGTTACCCAGTGTCTCCCACCAGCAGTACTGGTTCACCAAACTCCAGGGCTCGTCCCACCAAAACAGCAAGTCTCCTCATCCCTTGAGTCCAGACAATATGGCTAAAATCTCTGTCCATCACCGACATCTGCGAGGAGGATTTAGCTGCACAACACAAAGCAATCCATCAGGCGTGGTCACAACTAGAGAACTACAAGCGTGGTCCTTCTAGGAAACTCACCCAGCAGCTTTTTGACACTTTCCCCTGAGAAGAGAGACTCAGGATGTAGTTTTTTCTTGAAGTGTTTTTCAAGGACACTCTGAATAACATCCACTTCCTCCTGTTTCCTGACTCTGCCTGCCAGAAGCATAAAACCTGTACAACAGAGGAAGAAAACAAGCAATTACAATCTGGTTAATCCAGAACAAAAATTTATACTTAAGAACTAGGGTTAGAAAGCAATTCCACAGACACTGTAAAAACCTGAGGTGGCAGGGCTCACCATCATTTGCTAAGTGCTGAAGCCAGTCATACTCCTTCTCCAGCTGTTCGGCCAATCTGTACCTTTCAGCCCAGCGAAACAGATCCCGCAGGGTAATGAACCCATGCTTCCCAGCAAACACTGTCGAGCCTCTGCGGTAAGACTGTCACAAGAACAAAACGTGAGCTGTTTTTTTCCATGAACCTGTCCGCATACTTAAGAGCAAAGCTAATCAGAGCTCTCTGATGCGACACTTCTTCAAACAAACTGTATGAAGAAAAATAGTCTAGTAGACTCATGACTCCCAAACTCAAGTTACCTTTAAGCAGGTATTTGATAGGTGCCAAGAACAAAATAATATACATCCTAATAAATAAAGATAACTAAGAAGAAAATAGGTACCTGGAATAAACCAAAATCCAAGAAAAAAATTAGGTTCTACACCAAAATGGATGTTAGCACTTTGAAATGTGCTCTGGTTTGTGCTGCTGCAATTGCTTTTCAATGCAACATAGTCTCAGCTACACAGGAGAATCAGAACACATCCAAAATTACTGCTTAAAAATAATACCAAATTTAGCACGATCCAAAGACAGCTACAAATCTAGTACTGTATCTTGGATCCAGAGGAAGGGATTGTTTTACACATAAAATCCCAAAGTCTTTGGTTATTAATGTTTTTGCTGCCACCTTTCACTAAAATATGACATCACCTTCTCGAGTCTCTATCTTAACTGCTGACCTAAGTACTTGGGTGGGTTCTCTTCCACCAACTATGCTTTAGGTATGCAGATACCTACCAGCTAGCCACACCTCTGCCCTGCAAAGGAATTTCTATTACTTTGTACTGAAATATGTTTGCATGCCTTCTACAAAAACAAGAAAGACTCTCATACTTGCAGGTCTAGCATGACTTTGACGAGCTTGCTGCAATAAGAAGGTGGCAAACTGCATCTCTTATGCAGGATGGTTTCCAGTTCAGCACTTGGCAGTTCGTCAAAATGCAGTTCCACAAAACGATTTCTGAAGGCTCTGGACAACACCTAAAATATGAGAACATACTTGATCACGTTACATCTCTTCCCCTACACATCCAAAGGAAATATGGATAGTACCATAGCATACAAATTAGCACATACAAGTAGCACATATAAGCACTGGGGAAAAAAAAAGCATAAGAGACAGCCTGGATGAGGACAAGAGCTTTAAGGTGTGTGGGGTTTTAACAGTGGTAGGCAGTTAAGCACCAAACAACCACTCGCTCACTCCCCCTACAATGGTGGACAGAATTGGAGGGACACAAGTGAGAAAATTCATGGGTTGAGATAAAGGCAGTTTAATAGGTCAAGAAAAAGCTGCATGCGCAAAAAAGGCAAAATTAGGAATTCATTCACTACTTCCCATCAGCAGGTGGGTATTCAGCCATTTCCAGGAAATCAGGGTTTCATCATGCACAAGTTATTTAGGGAAACGAACACCAAACTTCCCTCTTCCTCCTTCTTCCCCCAGGTTTTATTGCTGAGCATGACATCGTATCGTCTGGGATACCCCTTTGGTGAACTGGGGTCAGCTGTCCCAGCTGTGTCCCCTCCCAGCTTCTTGTGCACCCCCAGATTACTCGCTGATGGGGTGACTCTGCGTAAGCACTGCTCAGCAATAACTAAGACATCCCTGTGTAATCAACACTGATTTGGTCACAAATCCAAAACACAGCCCCATACCAGTCACTAGGAAGAAAATTAACCATTCCAGCCAAAACCATCGAAGTGGATATCAGTAGCCTCAGTCAAATCTCTTCCAGTGCTCTTGAGCAAGAAATGCCAAGTCAAATATAATACACATGAACTCTGGTTCAGTAAACACTTAAATCTCAACTACTCAAAATGAATTACAAGTTTGGTATCTGCAAAACAAGCAGCTAACCTAAATAGAACCCAACTGTACTTAAAGTTACTCCAGCGCCACCTCATCTCTACCTCTTGAGAATCTCATGTTAATTCTGTGCTACCCAACAGTTTTCACATCACATTTCTATGAATGAGAGAGATTCATCCCCCAGAGCCATAGCTACTCAAAAGAAGAGAGGATACATACCTTTCTGCCACCATAGAGTCCTGGGGGATTCTGTGTAGCAAACAGCATGAAGCGAGGGTGAGCTTTTACAACTTCCTGGGTCTCAGTAATAAACAACTCCCTGTTATCATCTAACAAACGGTTGAGAGCCTCCAGAACATCCGTGGGAGCCAAATTCAGTTCATCTAGAACAATCCAGTAACCCTTTCGCATTGCATCTATGAGAATGCCTTGGAGGGAACAAAGTAAGTTCTAGTTAAAAATCTTACCAATTAAATGTAATAGGAGCATGCATTCAGATACTTTTAGCAACCAGTTTTTACTCAGATTAAATACTAATCCAAAGATAGAAGCAGCAGTATTTTTTAAAGTTGTTGAATTCTTTTCTTTACGTCCAACAGGACAATTTTGATAAGACAAACAAACCCTTAAGAATTCACTGAAATTCACAGAAGTGATTGTCATTAATATGCAACTACTAACTTCATGACAGGTCATCTCTCCATTGCAATAAAACAGGTAAGTTAAGCAGAAAAGAAGAAAAAAGCAGTGGACAGGAATTTGGAGTAAATATGCCCACTCACCTTCCTTGAATACCAACTTCCCAGAGGCGTCCGACGTGTAACAGCCAATATATTCCTGGATGTCAGTATGCTCATGATTGTTGATCCTTACACAATGATTCCCAGTAGCAGCAGCCAACCAGCGAATTAAACTGGTTTTACCAACAGAAGTCTCTCCTTGAATCAGTACTGGATGAGTCCTGTAAGGGGTAACCAAAATAATGGTTTAGAAGCACAAGTTTTATCTTTCTCATACACGAGGTATCAGTATTATTACACTACCAAAGTATCGCTGTTTAACTCACTTGAAGTATCCAAGATCATACACTAGAAGGGGAATGTCTGTAACTTATCCCCAAGTACTAACTGCTACCCATGAAACTTTACATGGCAGTGTGAAACACACAGGCTATTCTGACTGCAAATGTCTAGATTATCATTTAAATAAAACTAAGTATGGCAGCAAGATAGTTTCAGGAGACAAGAAATACACGTATAAATTCAAGTCATTGTATAATGAAAAGTTTACAGTAAAGTAGAATGAAAATGGACATTACTCATGGCAAACAAGAACAGCTAGACAGGCACCATTCAAGGCTCAAACAAACATCTTTAACTTAGCTTTTTAATGGAAAAGTTGAAATAGACTTACCCTGCAGACGCAACTCTGGCAATGTCTTTCAGATTAAGCTTAACTGAAGGGGTTAGCACGTAAGTCTCATCTACGGTAGGTTCTTTATCCCCAGCTGAAATCCAGTATCCTTCCACGAGTATGAATTGCCCTCCCTGGGGTTTTGGTATTTGCTAAGGAGACATGACAGCCATAACAGATTATACAAATGAGTTTCAATTCGCTAATGAAGACAACTACTGTTACTACACCACTGCAATATACTCTGTAAGAAGTAATTTTAAATTAATCCCTGAGCGCTCCTGCAGTAAGTGCTCTCCCCTTGTCACCAGAATGCAAATTACAGGACATGCCTGACTAGATTATTTCAAGGTCACGAAGCAGGAATCTTTGCCAATGCCACGAAGACAAAAACGTCTCAAGGGTCCAAGCACTGAATTTTGAAGTACACTTCCAAGCAGGAAACTGGCTTTTATCTTTTTATATTCATACATATTTTCTAATACAAAGGGGTTTATTCTGAAACAAATACCTCTCTTAAAACTGACTTGCCCATCCCACCTGCCCACTCTTCCTTGTAAACTCATGCTGGGCTCCCAGCACCAGTGAGATTCTTCCTTTCTCATTAGAGACAAAGCACAGATGTTCACTTTGTATCCACATGTTCTGCATTCGCAGTCTAAAAATAAAAAGCCTGTGAAAGCTCCTCAAAAGTCTGAAAGCTTTATAGTTGGAGTCAGTGCATTAAGCTGCCCACACTCCACAATGCTGTAATGATTCAGACAACCATATTATTTCAAATTAACAAATAAACTACCTAACATGGGCATTTCAAGCTGAAGTAAAAAATTATGAAGGGACAATACTAATTTTTTTTTTAGTTCTTATATTTATAGTGTGAGAAACAGGACTGTGAGAATGAAGCATAGAAAAAAAGGCAGAGGGCCACTCAGTATAAATTCAACTGTGAATACTAACCAGCTCTATATAGCCTTAGTTACCTACCTGCTTCAGAAGGCTTTTGATGTTGCCAGAGACTATATGCTGGCAAATTAGCTTCTGAACCACTGGGTGAGAGCCTCTGTCAAGCTGCGTCAGGAAACTCAAACAGAAGCCCTAAGAGGGGAAGTCATTTTCAGTAATAAAATGAAAAATCATTAGGGAAAAAAACCCCACAGAGATTAAACAATCATTCCTGTTCAATGCTGAACTTAGAAAAGAAAATTATCCTTTACCCAAACAGTCTTTGTAGTGAATACGCACTGAAACAAACCCCAACGTAGGTAATCACCTCATAGAGTGAGCGTGGTATGCTGCTGCATGGATTAGACGCTGCAAATCTCAATGCCCTGCAAAGCGTACGGAGACTGTAGTGAGGTCTGTGGCCGGTTCCATCCACCAGCTTTGCCTCTGCTTCCTTTCTCACAGACAAATAAAAGCTGGGGAAAAAAAAAAGAAAAAAGAAAAGAGTGAAACCAGTTCCACAGTGCTGTTACTGATCAAACCATTGCTCTAAGGAATTAAACCCCAAGTATGAACACTTGAAGCTTATCTCCAATTGTCACTTTTCCCTAAAAGCTGCAGGTCAGGAAAGCCATGCCAAACTCTGCCATCTGTATAGTTAGTGAAGCAAAGCAACAGAATATTTTAGAACTGTATTTCTGAGAGAGGCTGAAATACAGAGAATGACTATAGACTTCAAGTATTCTAAAACATGTAACAGCTCTTCAGGTCAACGCAGTCAGATAGCACACCTTAAACTAGGGGAAAGAAAGGTAACTTGAAAAACACACAGAACTTCCATTGGTGTGATCTACAAAACTGAACCATTTCAGTCTCAGATGGGAAAGAGGTCTGCAACAACAGTGCTTTATAACTGGTGCTATGAAAAAAGCAATTCTGAATAAGAAAAAGTAATTCTCCTCCCACCAAGTCCAGACACCTTCAGAATGAAGAGGATGGGTGGCTACCCTCTCCCATTTCCTAAGGCTACGTAAGCTGCTTTGTGGGGAACATTACAATGTTTCCCTAAAACAGTCCAACCACAGGCTACAGTTACATGTTGGGGTTTTTTTTGTGACTTATTCCATCAAGGATTTAAAGAGATTACAACCAACTTACTTCACAATTCCTTGCACTGTATTTTTGTTCACATTCAAGCCTCTCAGATAATCCATGATAAGAACCTGCAAGTCTCCTTCATTTCTCAATTCTTCCACATAAAGTTCTGTAAACCTGTAAGAATAAATCAATTCATAACACTTACCATTTTTATTTTAGTATGGTCAGATGCCTTGTTCTATATGATTCTCACAGTATGTAACATTTAAAAAATTTTTAAGCAGAATACTGACTCAAGAACCAGAGTAATTATAAGAAGTGCTAGTAAACCTTATTTTTAAGTAATTTATCTGAATTATTTTAACTTAGTAGACTGAAATGAACTACGGGACTGCATATTTTTAAATCAAAATTAAAAAAACACCTAGATGTTACGGCCTGAACACTGGAGCACTGACACAGCAGAAGCACTTTTCAAAGGGACTCTGTTGAGCTCTATTTTAAAAAGTGGACACTGATGAGATATCACAGGTTTTCACATTTAGTACACTGCACTGGCAACTCAGGTTAACGAATGTATTTTCTAACCGTTTGTTAGCCTGGTATGTCTGCATCAGGTATTGGAGAAAAGCCTGCAGCCCTCCCACACCCCACATTGCAACTGCCAATAACAGCTCAAGACACTCCCCAGCAAACTTAATACAACTGAGCAGTATCACTAACTTCCGAGGGGTGGATAATTTTGACAAATGCAAATATAAGTTCATTTAAACTTAAGAAGCTTAAGTCTCCTTTCTTATGCATTACACTCTCTTTCTTTCCTTTCACTACTAAGCCAGGAGAGCTAATAGCAATAAAACCTTACTTTGTCACTAATAACTGCAAACGACTAGTTACGTATAGTGAGTGCATCTCTACAGTCTGGCACAGTGTTTATGCCTCTGACAAGGGCCAACATGTGCAACTTTTGCATTCATCAAGGAAACTTGCATTAAATATAAGAAGATCTTTGCATCCAGGAACAGGTAGTATGTTAGAATGGATTTGCCACAACTCCAACTTCCTGGCCACAGCCTGAATATCACATATCAAATACTTCAAACATCATTGATCTGCTCCACCATGCAAACTACCTTTCTTCTGAGTGAAAAAGGCTGGATCTACTGCTTTTTGCAGGAATTGTCAACACTTCTGAGTTATCAGGAGAAAGGCTGCTAAACAGACATAAAGCACTTCCCTTTATTATCCCCATCAGGACCATAAACTGCTGCAGGAGCATTCCCAGGCACTGACAGGTTAATTGTAAAGATTGATCATTCCCCTGCCCCCCATGACAGCACTCTAAACTACTGCTAGACCGTTTGTCCATGCTCAGCAGCTTCACAGAAGTATTATCCTGATGCTATTTCATGAAAAACCTTCACCATGATGTGGAAAGCACCTCTCACAGGAAGTTACAGACTTTTATCCTCAGGCTTCAAATAAGGCATTCTTCACTGGGTCAACTCGTGAAGCCAGTTAAACTCTGAAAAAGACAGTAACTAAGTATTTTGTCCCAGAATTGTTATTTCCTACCTGTTTCTTATTCCTGGAGGAAGATTTCTCTTTCCAACATCTGTAGCTGGATTCATGCACGCAAACAAGCGAAAATCAGGGTGACGGACAAGAGGCTCTAAAGCAAAACAGAAATAAGAGACAGAAGGTGAAGGTTAAACCCAGGACATTTATCATGTTGAACGAGGTGTATTTCTTCTAAGCCAGTTTTCTACCACTGCACTGCTACATTATCTAAAAACACCAGGGTGAAAAGTTTTCAGGGAATAACCCAACATGATTTTATCAGAAGTACCTCTGCATCTTCACAACAGCCACAGGCAAATGAAACTCTGACTTGTGTACAGAATGATGTTTTAACAACACAAAATACTTCAAAAAGTACATAACCCCTAAACTTGAAATTCCTTTTGTCTTGTTTAGAACAATGGCCATGGCTTCCCTCAGCAAGGAAGAAAACCCAGCCTAGGAAGCTCATACAACATTTGTCTCTACCTGAAGCTCCAGAAAACAATAGTCAGCAATTGCTTTCTTTTTACCTCTAGATCCGTACTGGGTCCAGCTGGGATGGAGTTAACTTTTGTCACAGCAGCCCCTGTGGTGGTTTGGGCTATTGCTGAACTGTGCTGTCACAGCATCAAGGCTTTTTTTCCCCAGTCACTTAGCTGGGAGTGAGCAAAAAGCTGGGAGGCGACACTGTTGGGACAGCTGACCCGAACTGGCCACAGCGATATTCTCTACCATATAACCGTCATGCTCAGCAATAAGAACTAGGGTAAAGGAAGAAAAGGGTGGTGATTTTTGTCTTCCAAGGAGGCTGCTGCTTACAGACTGGCTGGATTTCAGTCTGCTTGTGGGAGCTGGTTAGTGACTGCTTTTGCATCACTTGTTTCACATGGGTTTTCTTGCTTCTGCACTTTCTTTCTGTTCTCTCCTACATCCTGCTGGAGGTGGTGGGAGGAGTGAGTGAGCAGCTGCTTAGCTGCCCACTGGGGTCAACCCACAAGGACGACTCAGGAAAAAAAAAATCCAAGGCCTTGTCCCTATATTTCGAGTTGGAGAACAAACATATTCTCAGCATCAGTGAAAGACAATTACTACAGCAGCAACTAAATCTCGTGTCCCATGCCCTTAACCATCAATCTGTCTCAACATTATTAAAAACAAATGACATTCCCTGAATAGTCTTTAGAGACAGCAATGCTTACTAAGGCCACTGGGGAGATCTGCTCCTTGTAGAATCTAAAGAGGCAAAAGCTACAACAATTTCTGCATGCCAGAATCTCCTGAGCCACAGTGAATTAAAACTCCCACTTCTTGCATACAAGTATGAAGTCTAGATAGAACACATTCTTCTCTCCTGCAGACATTTGTTATTAACGGTAAATGTTCTCAACTTACTTTGGGCCATGCAGGATAGGCAATTCAACTCACTGGATAGCAAGATACAGCATAAGCAAGGACAGAAATAGTACCTGTGTCTCCTCTGTCTAGTAACACCAGCGACCCAGATGATCCTTCCAATAAACCACTCAGGCACTCTAAAGTCTCTGCTGCGGCCAAGTTAATCTCATCCAATAAAATCCACTCTCCTTTTTTTACTGCTTGTGCCAGGGTTCCCTAAAAATAAGATCAACTTGTTAATCATGTCAACACCAGTGATACATTAAGTAAAAGCATCTGTGCTGCAGAAATACTCATTTTGCAGACTACAGGTTGATTAGACAAATGGCAATTCCAGACCTTTTACAGCAAGAGCAGTTTTTCTGCTCTCTCTCAGTAACAGCCATTATTTTGCAAGTCACAGAAGTCAGGCAGTTACCACCACTATCAGCTCCCATTTAGATTGGCAGAGATGTAACAGAATTAAGCTGTCTGATTTGTGCAATGCTGCCTGTCAGTGATATCTGTCACTGTGGTGCAGAAATTTCACTGACACCACTACGAGAATAAAGGCAGTTAAACCAAAGAAATCTAAAGACACAACAATACACAAAAATGTTCCTCAGGCAACTGCAACTTATTAATTAAAAGTATACTTAAGTCAAAGGTTCTCCAACTGCTTATACAGTCACTTTTAGATAGAGGACTGGTCAACACTTTACAAACTTTACATAAAATTTGGTAGTACATATTCAGACTAACAGCGTGACAAGGAATCACCATGCATAAACCATCACAGTTTCCCCAAATCACACTTAATGTCATTAGAATATTAAACCATCAGGTTGAAACTTTTTTTAAAAAAAAAAAAAATCACTGAGATTAAGAGATTCTTAACATTAAATCCTTCACAGTAATCCCCAGGCAGGTACATGTCCTAGTGGAGAACAGCAAAAACCATCTTGACCAATCTCCAACGCTTGAGAAGATGACATGACATACTGCTGATACTCTTTTACCAGTCCTAATTCCTATTATACAGCACCAAATGAATGTGTTACCACAAAACATCCTCCCACCCCCTCTTTGCAGTAGCACACTTCCTTCCACAGTGTTATCATGGAACAAGTTTTACTTCACAGCAAGATTCTTGCCAGGAAATTATTTATATAACAGTGATTGCAAAGTCTTTTAAATGCTCTGCCTTATTCTTCCTAGCATCAAAATGCAAATCTCTAAATACCTCAACAAATGCAAAGAGAAGAGCGTTTTCTGTCATTTTCATCTGTTGATGAGCATGATTTAGTTTAAGACCAAATGCCTCCCACTTTTCCTTCAGTGGCGAACCTGTAAACAAAACACATTTAAGCTTGTACCATAAGAACAATAGCGCAAAAATGTTTAACAACAGTATTTTAATCAAGCTGTTTCAAGTAAGCCTTGCTGAGCAATGAAAACATTCCAGTTCTACAGATGACATGTCATGAATTTAAAAAAAAAAATTAAATTTTGCCTTTTTTTTTTTTAATTGAGCTGAACAGTACTGACATATGGGTACAGCATTTCCTAGCTTACAAATACTTATGCTGCACTTGGTTCCGGCATAACTGTTCACATTCTCCGAACGCCCAGAGACAAAAAGACACATCTCAGAACAATAAATCCAAATTTACAAACCTTATGACAGAACAGATTAACAATGAACACTCCAGTGTTGCTTATCGGTTATGACATTATTTACTCTTGCACTTATTTCAGCTATTTGTTTAAAGTCACAGCCTGAGGTACATGCAGCATCGCGACTGAAGTTGCTAGCTTTGCAAGTTAGAGTTCAGCTTGTCTTTATTTCAGGACTGTCAACACTTGCAACAAGCGATCTTTAAAACCTCATGTTTTTTGACATTTGGGGGCATTTATTTTAATATCTGCATATTCAGAAGAGCCAGTTAAAAAGAAGAGGGGAGACAAGGTTCATAATTAAGTTTACATGGCGCGTACTGAATTGAAGTTGCTAGCTTTGCAAGTTAGAGTTCAGCTTGTCTTTATTTCAGGACTGTCAACACTTGCAACAAGCGATCTTTAAAACCTCATGTTTTTTGACATTTGGGGGCATTTATTTTAATATCTGCATATTCAGAAGAGCCAGTTAAAAAGAAGAGGGGAGACAAGGTTCATAATTAAGTTTACATGGCGCGTACTGAATGAAAGCTACGACTTCACTTGTTCAGCATGCAGGTCTAGAATGGGAAACCACTCCATGCAAGGGAAAGTACCAATTCTGTCTCTGTGCCAAGTGGGTTGTGAAGCATCAAAGAAAAATGGTTATTTGTTTCCCTGTGGTTTTGTCTCCAAAGTAAAGAACTAGGCAAGTCAGCATAGCTGACAGTGAAACCAAAGTTGTCAGCAAGCTCTAAGCAAGGTTTAAAGACATTGCTACCCCAAAAGCTACTACTTTGGGTTTGGGAGGTTTTCTGTTGTTTTGGTTAAATTGCTTTTAAAACAGGATAGATCTGTGAGAACTAAAGAGGTTGTAGGACTGAAGGAAAGTATGAATGCATTCATACAGAAGACTGCCACACAAAAAACTAGGACTGTTCACCAATACAGCAAACAAGTGCTGAGTGGAGATCAGATGTCAAGGGCACCATAGGTCAGACAAGTCAACCTTCACTCTGTCACACGTAGCTAACAGCAGTGATGGATCAGAAAGAAAAAACCCTATTCTAACAGTATTTTGAGTATGTTTTTGTAGACAGAGATTGCATTTTTCAAAATCAGAAAGAGTAATAAAGAACGATGAAGGGAAAAAACCAAAACAAACCCCCCACCCAACAACATACACCCCAAACCCCAAAAATCAACGTATAAAAATTGACCATGATTTATCTACTCTCTGCAATGGTTCACCCCTAATGATGTGTTTGATTGGTCTGAATTCTCACCAGATGCATTTTCTTTTGCTTCCTTACTAATAGCAGATTTATGAATATGCTGCATTAGTTTTAGCAGATCATGCCAACGTTTCTGCCTGTAGCAGGTCTGAATGTGTCCCAAGAATGTCTGATTTTTCTTTCTAGAAAATGTTTGAGAGAAGAGCTCTTCAAAAGACTCTCGCAGAGGTAGCCAGATCAGCTTGTTATCCACAGGCTTGTAACTGAAGAGAAGCAAAAGAGTAGTTACTTATTTGTGACACAGGAACTAGCATCTGTGAAATAACAAAACCTGTTACTGAAATGACAATATTGTGCACAAAGGAACCCTGGTTTCCGTATTTTTTTACTCAACTAATGAGTGAAGTAAAATTGAATATTATTTAAATGCACCTTACGAGGCAATTTTATAGACAGGACCACCTTGATAAGTACAATACTTTTACTACTACCAACCAGTATGTCCAGTGAACACTGTATGGTATTTATATTAAGCAGCTTAGGTATTTTTAAAGAGACATTGTGTTGTACTTTTAAATTACTTCATCACACACAGATGTGCACAAAATTTAGTGAAACTGCCTCTGTTCTTCAGCAAGAAGCTTCTTCATTAGAAGCTTGTTCTGATATTGCCAATTTCTTACACAGAACAGACAAAACAGTGATCAGTGACTCACCCCCCTAACAGATCTGCCGTGTCACTTTGTTGGTTCATGTTGATAACCCTCAAACGGTGTCCTTGGAACAGAAATAGAAAGCACCATCAACTTGTGGGTTTTTTTGTTTGGTTGTTTTTTGTTTTTTTTTAAATCATCTTCATGTAAGTTATATAGCAGTCACACTTTATTTACCTGTAATATGAGCAAGGTACTGAACAGTTGAGGTTTTGCCAGTTCCCGTTTCACCAACCAAAAGCACAGGCTCTCCTTTGACAACACAAACTGCAAGCTGTTCAATCAATACTGCAGATGGCCGTGTGGCAGCAAAGGTTTGTTTTGCTCTGAAAAAAAAATACAGTAAGCAACTCAAAACCAAGATTTATCAAGGAGAACATTTCAATTTTACCTTTATTATTTTTGAGAGGACTGGGTGAATTTAGGATTTTTTTTTTAATTATAAATATAGGTTTGGGAAAAATCAGTTTCAAGACACCCTTGTAGGACACTTATTTTCCTCAAGATACAACCTAGAAACTCAGGGTTCCCAAAGAACTTCCTGGCCAGTGGAGTTAGTGCCGCATACTGCAAAAATCTCCCCTTACAAAGACAGATTCATCAAGATCTTATAACAGCAGCTGTGGATCCACATTGCTTTGAAGAAACTCTAGTAAAAAAGAAGCTGAAAATCTCCATGCTTTGGCTGCCAGAAGCATGTTGCAGACATCCTTAAAGATACACAAGGTAAAACTCAGATCATAAGAGAAAGAACTGATCACATTCCTTCTATTAACGTGAGAATATCCAATTTGCATTGTTTTAATCCCGTGACTTCCTATTTCTTCTATTCCTCCACAGAATATTTCAATTCACATGAAAACTACAAGATACTCTACCTTTGTACAGTGAGAGCCTGGGTTTGTTTCTTTGTAAGATGCACTCTTCCAACAGAGACTTCTTGCTCCCGTATTATGATTTCTGGTTTATAGAGTTCACAAAAGAACTCCACCTGTAAAGAAAATATCAACATCTCCAATACCAATGTTGCCTACAACATCACACTGAACACCCATGCTATGCTACCAGTATTACTTCGAAGTAAGCTAATTTTTCACTGTAAGATTTTGTATTTTGTGAGGTTTACATACTCATCACCTAAAATAGTGAAGGACCTCAGAAGTGTTACTGTTTGTACAAACGTCTGTAGTATTACTTTGAAGTAAGCTAATTTTTCACTGTAAGATTTTGTATTTTGTGAGGTTTACAACGTCTATACAACGTCTGTCCGTTTAATAACTTGGTCTATGCCATTATATCTCTACCTTATCTACTTCCACGGTAGTTCACCTACATAAACTTGAACCTGGGGATAGTTATTTTAACTAATAATAAACAAACAACCACCACCACAAAAAAGTACTGGTGAATACCTCTGTAAACAAGGATATTTTGCAACTGGCAGAGGTTAATACAATCCTGTACTGAAATAATGCAAAGGAAGAAGGACAAAGAAAAATCCACAGACGCTTCTGGGATCCATCTGTCCACCCAGACGGCAAGTTTTTCCATCTTAAAGTAATAAAGGGGGAATTTTCTTTGCAATCAAACTTCTGTAGTCCAAAATAGCTGACAAAGTTATAAACTCGGCCACCTTTATCACACGCTATTAATATACAGAGAGGTACTAGCCTCTAGAGAGGTACTTGGCTTTGGAATCAATGATTACAGAACAAGTAGTAAGGAAGCTAGAGAGGTACTTGGCTTTGGAATCGATTACAGAACAAGTAGTAAGGAATATCATGTTTCTCTCTGGTCTCTTTATTTAAGTGATTAAAGTTCACGGTAGGCACCAAAGAAAACACATTCTCTACTACTCTTTGTATCTAGCAGTACTGTGTGCTTAGGCAACTGTGCCCTTCCAGCTGTGTGATCCTTCTTTGGCATGAGGAGGCCATTTGCAATCTGCTCTGAAACAGGTTCCCTGGCACTTTCAGAAGGAAAAAAAAATGCAGCTAAAATAAAACAGGAGAAAAACTCAGATCCCAGCAAAGTACAGGAGTATACAGAGTATGAATAGTACGAAATATGTGTTTGGGGGAGAGAGATGGGCATAACTTCAGAAAAAACAGCAGAACACATTTAGATTAATTACTATAAAAATTTCATGTTACAGGATATTGCCAATAAATGTCATGTTAATTATAGCTCAACATACCTTTTTCTTGGAAATATTTAGTTTACTTCCAATAAGTTTTGCCATTTTCTGTCTGCTCCCTTGGTTGGACAGCATAGCTGTGAAACAGTCTAATGCCTGTCAAGGGGAAAACAACACAACTTCTTCAGTACAGCTTTTATAAGATATGATCTCAATTAACATGAGCCGGAATCCAATCCAGCCATGGTAAATAAAATTATGCCACTGTCCACCAATCAAGTCAAACAACGACGTTCAAGAGGATGTAATAAGAACTTCTAAACTCTGTAATGCAGTCAGTTTCTACTGAAAGTAAAAACTTTTCAATATCCAGTCACACAAGCTATTTTTAGGTGAGTAAACCAAAATGGAGAAGGAAGGAACGTTGCAAGATCTCACATCTTAAAACTCACTGACGCACACCTGAAAAATTCCAAACCTGGAACATAAATTGATGCATAGGAAAGTAGAAGAGAAGCCATGTACTATAAGAAAAAGAAAATATTTTAAAACTTTTACTCTCAGTCATATGCAATCCCAGCTCATATCAGTTAAAATTATGTTGTAGCATGCTGTTTACATGACAGCAGTAAGTCTGGATTGGCTTTCAGCACATTACTACTAGTAAAATCGTTTGCAGCAAGGAAAGCCGCCGATAGACTGATCACAAATGTTCCAACTAAGGTCCAATTGCTCCAGATAAAATGCTCTGTCTGGGAATGCGAGATGGGAATTTGCATTTAGTTTTAAGATTTGTGAGACAATGCTAGAATTTGGGCAAGCAAATTCCAGATCAAGTCTTACCGCACCTCCTGAAAAATATTCATTGCCGTGGTTGAAGAATTACTGTCAAAGTTGTAAGCAATCCTGCTGCACCAGTTCAGTAAGTCTCTAAAAAGAAAATGGAAAAGATTTGGTAGACTCAAGCCAAAATGCACAGCATCTTACTTCATGTTCAGCTCAGGTCACTATGTCACCTTCAGGGAATTGCACATTCAGTTGTCGTGTAAGTTGTAGACAGGAAGAGACATACAAATAGGATGCTACTTCTAAAGAGTGGCTGAGCTCAAACCCCAACATCGTTGCTTTCAGATGCATTGGTTGGAAACAGGTAATACAAACTCCATTAAACCATAAAGGAATTATGAAACTGAAAAAGTGAAAAACAGCAAGCTTTCCGTCCAGAAAGGTGTAACAACCTATTGCTTTAAGACCATGATACCTTCTCAACAACAAAATTTACTGAAAGGCAAGAAAAGGAAACACCTGATCCTAGGAAAACAACTGCTGTTTTAAAATGAGTGACATTCGTATGCTTCACAAAAATATTAGGTACTACCCACACCTAGTATTTACTATTTCACAAAACACTAATGGTTACAGAAATTGCATGAGTAAAATTGGGTATGAGCATAGAGGAAGAAGCAATTGAACATCAAGATGCATTTCTTCATAAAAATCCTGAAATTAATAGCACACTACAGTTCTGGTTATTTTCAGTTATTTGTAAGTTCAAATGCTGTGTCTACATGAAGTTATCTAAAGAAGTGAATATATACAATTGCTGAGAAGGTTATCTACAAGCTATTGTGAGAACATTACAGAGCACATTTCAGCCAAGTTCTTTGCTAGTAGAACTGATATTTTGTGTTAACACGAACTGAGAAGTAATCCATATGGCATGAGATCAACTCTCAGCACCACATATGACAAAACCTACACTTTTTCCTTCAAAAAAAGAAAAAAAAGTATAGGCAGTCGTAAAAATTCAGATTGAGATTTTTTTAAAAGACACATTAACTATTATTTTAAAATTAAAAATTGATTTTTCCAGTTTTTATGAAATCACTGTTTAATTTTTCAAACTTTTATCAATATCTGTTTAAAAAAAAAAAAGAGAAACCCACTTATTCTCCTAATAAACATATAAAAAGAGACAACCTTAGAGATAGCTCTCGTCCTTCCAAATTTGGTTTCTTATATTCTGATCTTGATTCTGATGTATCTTCTTGTACATATCCAGAGCCAGAAGCACCATTTTCTGATGCCTGATACTTGTCTCCCGTAAGGTGAATGTAAATGTCTAGCAAGTGATCAGCTACAACAGCAAGGTTGGGGTATCTCCTTTGAAGAACCTGAGAAAAAAGAAAAAAACCCACCACACCCACAAAGAAACAAAAAGAATTCTTTAACATCAGGTGGAAACCACCAGCCTCCCCCCCAGTATTAAGAGGATAGACCTCAAGAGGTACTCAAGCTAGCACGGTGCACAAAACTGCTCTCCTGCAATCTCTCATCTGAAGAAAACAAAGTAATTGTGACTTTCATTAATCGATTTGGATGCCAAAAGTGAATTTTGCCAACTCTACTCCAATTCATTTAATACGTTTGCACAAATACCAACCGGAAGAACAAAAGTATATTCAACCCTATCTAAACTCAAATCATGATCATACAATTTTAAAACTGATAACAAAAGAGTTTACCTCCTCTCCTTTTTATGACTGAATTTTTTGAGCATTCAAGTTGTCCATTCACTCTGCTGACAAAGATACATTAAGGGCCTAAGTTTTCTTCTGTAATTTCCTGTCAGCTCAGTTCACTAAAGCTTGCCGACCAAAATCATTGCTTCCCAAAAGAAGCTTTTCACAGATATAGGTCAGGAACACTGGTTCTACCTTGCCGAACTGACTTTTAAAACCATAAGAACACAAGTCTATTTTCAAGACAAGCAAGTGGGTGTTTTCTACCACTGTCTCTTCTACCACTACAGAATCCTACACAGTGTTTGATTTATGCATTTTTGTGACTTGAGCTACAAAGTTACAAAAAAGAACAGAAAAAACCTAGTGGTAAGTGACACATTTAGCACCAAAACTTCCTTTTCCCTTAAGATTTTAACAACCAAGCTTCACTTGAATATTGGTCCTTTCTGGAAGTCACCTTTGACATCAGTTCAGCCAGATAGCCTCTTTTAATACTGCAACTGTGAGCTTCCTAGAATTCCTGCCTGTGTGGATCTCTGTGGTAGAAGCAGCAACAACACACAAGCATGTGTATCCCCAGCCAAGTGTCTGCAGAGCCTCCCTGTGCAGCCACCTGCTTCCCCACCAACAGAATCTACCAGTACAAAATAAAAGCTGGCCTCATCCCATTCCTAACAATTAGCTGATAAATGTCAAAATGGAAAACCACACAGATATTTAAGGTCCCTCATAACCCTGCTGGCTGCTGAATGAGTCCCAAGGGACGAATGAAGACCTGTCTTCTTCATTCTAGAAAATTCAGAACTTTCTCCTCAGCTCTTCCACTAGAGATTATTCACCTCCTTTTCCCTTAGGCAAGGATCTTAAAATCAGATCCTATTCTGAGCTCTGTATCACAAAGAGAATCTCTAGAGTGTTCTATTTTTATTGAAGTCCTTTAATTTTTTGAAGGACTACACAAAGCAAGCTTTCCCCTAGAGAGGCTAACAGAAGATGTCAATAGAATGTCATTCGTAATTGATAACTGTCCAACTCCTTTTCATCTGAAAGCTTAAAAATCAGGATTAGAATAAGCTCTATTTCTTTTTTCTCTCTCTGTTTTTACAACTCTGTGGGCTACAAAATGGCAAAGTAATTTGATTCTTAGACCTATTCAAAACAGAACTATATTTGACAAGGCAAATTCTCGAAATCTTTGTCCAATTCACTTCGAATTTTCTTAACAAACTGTGTGTCCATCTACTTCAAAACGGGGAAGATAGATCTGAAGTGATAAAGGTTTACTGTGGAACTTGAAGATAAAAAGAAGGCTGAAATTTATTGCTGAAAAACATTTATTACCCTTAAGCGAAACAATCATTCACATGCCAAAATAGAGCAACACACACTCTACCTCCTTGAGTTCTCCTTTACTCATGTTATCCAGATGAATCTTGGTCCAATACTTGTCCAGAAGAGCAGCGTGACCACTTTGCTGTCTGTACCAACCTCCACCACAACTGAATATCCTAAAATCAAAACAGCACATTGCGTCTTGCTGAAGAATTCAATGTTTTCAGTGCATTCCTGGGCATCAAGTAACACATCACACACTGCTGCTATAGCGTTATGTGCATGCCTAGATCATCCACTGTCCATCACTGTACCATCACGTACCATACTTTGCCTATCTCTGCTTTTCAAATTATCTGTTCTTCTATCACAGTGTTTTCCACCTGTAGTGCAAAATCTCCTTAGAAATACTTGCAGGAAGGTGACTGACCTTAAGTTAGTAAGTCTACCAGAAGCAACGTACAGAATCCTGTGTAAAGAGAGAAGCCTAACAGAAGTGGCCTTGAAAATATCTTCCACAGATCCTAAAGAACCTGTGCTCTATTGCAGAGATGCAGGAAAAACATCTCCCGTCCCTGTCCCCTCCACAGTCTTTCCTCATTCTTCAGGCTCACAGTCCTTCATCATGTATTTTGTTCCGTACATTTTCTTCTTACTGCACAAATGACCAAGCAGCTCTGTGTCATACCCACTGTGGAAGCAGACTTGCACAGGCAAAGCATTAGATATTGTGGTTTGGGTTCTTTTGTTCTTGGCTTATTTTTTTATTATATATAACAGTCCACAGCTGGGAGGCACATCAGCTTCTGAATGTGCTCTGACTAGCCCACTGGAAACTAGAATTTGCCACTATACAAACTGTTGACCAAGTATACCAAAAGAAAAAAAATCTTACCAGATAAGGCAACCTAAAAAGAGTTAAATCCAACAGACACAATTCCAGAAAAAAAAAAAAAACTGGATAAATCAAATAAAAATACAAATTTATAGAAAACAAAAGGAAAAAAAAATGTCAAAAGCTTTGAAGTAAACTACAAAACATTTGAAAGCCATGTAAACATTCTCTTTCTAGATATCCTAATCCTTAATCTTGATACAATATTATGTCTTCATAGACAAGATGACATTTTGACACATGAGCCATTACTACAGTGAAACCGTCAGGGAGAGTACGTTAAATCTTTTTCTGGATAGAAAACATTACGAACCTCTCTACTGAGACAAGACTTTAACAAACCAGGTATTCTTTTAAAAAGTTTCCCTTCTATTTCTTTTTTCTTGATTCCCAAATAGAACAACTTTAACTTATTGTAAATGTAGGGTTTAGTTAAAATTATTCATGAAACTCTTAAATATCTTCCAGGGAACACATGTATACTACTGCTCAGGGAGGTAAAATGAAAAAAAACAAAACCCAGAAAGATAATCATTCAGTAGTCAGAATACAAACTACCCCAAGATCAGCAAAACAATAAATATTTTACACAGGTGCTGTTAAAACTAGCAAGTCAAGACACCTTGTGAATATCAATCATAGACCTTCTTCACAGAGCAACTGCTGAGAGGAATTTTGTTTTGGTGAGAGGTTGGTTTTGTAGGGTTCCCACTGGCAAGTTTCATTTCTTCAGCCCTGCTGAAGAGTCCTTTCTACACCAAGACTGGATTCACCCAGTAGTAACATAACGCTGCTCTAAACTTAAAAAATACCTTTCACAACTTCTATGGCTTCAACTGGCTGTTAATTGGAAACTGCCAAAATACTCCTGTGCAAGTATCTTGCACTTCTTGTCTTAGACTTAAAAATAGGCCACCCACACTCTAAACCTCATTTAACTTCACAATCCTACCTCCTGGTCGCAAAAAACTGGAATCCTGATGCCACTTTTAAACAGTCACCACGACCAGGAATCAGCAACTCTCTTTTTTCCAAAAGAGGAATCAGCACGGAGATCTGGAGAAGAAAATTTATAAAACAATATTTTTTTTTGATGAAACTGTAACAGACAGCATATCCATCCACTCATTTCACACTTGAGATGCTAGAGCACTTCCACCAAACCCTACTACACTGGCAGCAACTGCCATTCCTGCATATAGTGTTTCCAAGTGATGCTAACAGGAATCGCAGAGACCCCGGTAATTATCATCACTAGTAGAAGTCACAGATGTAATGTTTCCCTATTTTTTTTCTCCTCTTTACCTATTTTCTTTTCTCTCTTAATGATAAGAGAACAAAAATGGCAGTCTTTGCACTGCAGGTCCAAATCAAAACTATTCCTTCTGAATTGTCAAAAGAGTTAGACACTTTTCTGTTAGAAGCCTTATTCTCTTTGTCTGCCTGAACAAAGATGACCTTGTGAGAAGCTAACGTTTTGTGTTTTTGCAGATGGAAAATTCCAGTCTTCAAAGCTAACCTTTCGTGTGTCTGCACATGGGTCCTAGGCCTCAGTTTTATCATATGTTTGTATGAACTGTTCCTCAGAAAGAGCTAATTGGCAAGGTCAAATAAAAAAAAAGAGAAATATCGCCACCTCAGTAAAATGAGAACGTTGGAAGTAACAGGCTGGGAACAACAATAAAGAATTGCAGAATAAGATGTAACAAAAACATACCAAAGTGCTACCGTATTTTCCTTAAAAAATTTTAGAAGTTGTACAGAAGTATAGAAACACATGTCAGGTAGGCTGTGAACCTGGAGTACTCAACCAATGAGGGAAGAGGGGAGGGGGCCGAATGTGTTGGGAATTAGGGTATTTAACATGTAGTATGTTGCTATTAAGCACACGCTTGCTCACTCTCTCTCTCTTCTGCGAGGGGAGGGGACCGCCCCCCATTGCAATTGCAAACAAAATGCTGCTTCTCCGAGATTCTGCCTGAGCCGAAGTTATTGGACTGCGAGCGTTTCTCCCAACCTGCACCTCCAGGATCTCAAATATCAACGTTTTTCAGTGCTACTCCCAGGAGAATTTGGTATCTGTGTAAAGACTATCTTTCCATGCAGAAGGACAGTAATCATATTGGAAGAAAAAAGGGAGGTAGGACCACAATGATCTCTCAGCATAGAGGGAGGCAAGCATGGAGACTTTGATATGGAGAAGAGACAGGGTGCCTGCAGGGAGGACTTGAAGAAAGGGAGAGATGAATGCAGGACACCACTCAGAGCACGCTTTTGATGAGTGCAACGAGCTGAGTCCACAGAAGCAAATAAGTGCGTGACCCTTTGGCAGTGAAAAACTGTCTAGTATATATACAAGCAGTATTTCTTGTCTGTCTTATAAATTCCCTGTATTTCAGAAGCCTAGAACCCAATTAAAAAAGCTTTTGTGTTATTTAGTCACACAAAGAATGCTTTATAGAACAGATAGGAAAGAAAACAACTATCTGCAGAATGTCCAGCAGGGCTATACAGCAAAACATCTCTATGACATCGTTCTTGCAGAAGACATGCTTTAGCAGCCATCACTTCAAAAGGGAGGGATGACAGTCTAACTCATCATCTGGAGCTGAAAACAGGAAATCTATTAAAAACCTATACTGCTTAATTTAACAACATGTTTTTTCATATCCAAGACAGAGCTAAGAAGCGTGTAAGAAAGAAAAAAAAAAAAACCAACACACAAACAGAACAAAAACCCACACACCAAACCACTAAAAATATTATTAACAGCACCACTCTAATACCATGAAGATATTCTGTAGCGTTCGGGGCCACATTTGCTTTCAAATATTAAAACATGATTTAAAAGACACGCAGCTTATTATCAGTGTCAATTCAAATCTTGAGTGAAATTTGGCATCGGTGGCAGTGTCCTGACTACTTTAAAACAACGACAGAAACTACTGTGGTGTGCTACTACGTGAACAAAGACAAGACAGGTTAATTCTTTCTAACCCCTTTCAAAGGGGCAGTATTTTCAGCAAGCTGCTGCAGAACTCATGGCGATTAGACTCCAAAAATTGCTAGTATGGGCCTGACCTTACAGCAAGCATCAACCTACTTACCACATCGAGAGGGGCATAATCAATATCCTCCAGAAGTATCCAGTGACCTTTGGTAACAGCTTGTGTCAAGGTTCCAGGTTGCCATACAAACTCCCCTGGTACGTCTGTACAACGATACATACCAAGCAGCGTCTATAATGGAAACCATCGGTCAATTAGGGACCTGTTCATTACATCCCTTACCAGAAATGACACAAGTTGGTACGTAAGTAACACTTAGCCTCCACATTACTAAACAATCCATCTGATAATCTATGCCCAACAGTACACTTTTTTTTAATTAAAGGAGTTTCAGCCCTCCACATTTATGATAATCTAACTGAAACATAGTAATTAAAATCAAACAGGTAATTGGAAATGAATTTACAGAGCTGTGCCACTATAATTAGCAAACAATCAACAGTATAACACACAAAACTGCCTAGGGTTGCACTGTACGTCAATGTACATTTTTTAGAAGTCTGTGACTAAGATAGGAATTGTAAAGCAAGTTAGTCAAAGATACAGAACCAGTGGTTTCTATCTCTGGAGTGTTGCTTCTCTGCAAAGTTTTAACATCCACATTTAATCATTCTTTAAATAATTAAGCTTATGGTTTCATTACCACATATTTTGTACCTTGAACTTTATCAATCTTTATTAACATGTTGGTCTTAAAAGATCTCATGTGGAAAACAGTCGTGAGATGGCAAAATCGGCTGCTGTATACAAGTAAATAAGGTGCCTATGCATGCTAATAAAAAAACCTTCAGATAGCACTGCTGGTAGATACCAACCCCCTTGGAAAAATAAATGTAAATTGAGCCAAGCTACCTGAATCAATTCAAGCTCAAAAGTCGTATGTGTGCTGATTTTAGCTGGGTTTTACCCTGAGGAATGTAAAGTTATCTTCACCTCTGGTTTTAGCTCCAGAGGTAGAGCTAGATCACTATTACGTAAGTGCAAGTGTCCTCAACATCACAGGACCTTACTTCATCTCACCTATAGTGCAAAAAAATGGGGTCAGATTAAACTGACCTTAGCTCATTTAAACTGAAATACAAGTGCCTTCAGCACCATGCTGAGTCATTCTAAAAGAATTTTTTCTAATACAAACCACTATTTTTTAATAATTAAAAAAAACCCAATAGGGTTCTTGTACACAGAAAAACCCTGACAAAACATAATTTGAATGAAATAGATACAGCACAATTATGCAGAGAATTTAAAACCTACCAAAGCTGCTTCGGTTGTGAATTTTCTTCACATTTATTTATTCTCATCAATAGTAAGACCAATACTACAGAGTTGGGGGTTGTGGGGTCTTTGGGTAAAACATTAAACATTATCTTATTAGCAAATTAAGTCCATGCTACAAGTTACATCTGATCATCCAACCATAAAGCAACTTTGTTACCTTACTATCAGTTTGATCCCCAAGCTGGACTTTCAAAATATGAGGAGGCTTTGCTCTTCCTGTAACAGCTGCTAAATATTCAATTAAAGACGTTTTGCCACATCCTATTGGTCCTTCTAATAAAACAGGGCTCTGATATGCTACAGCCATAGCAAGGTTTTGAAGATTTGTGAAGGCAGATTCAACCAAAACAAAACTGCTGCTGTTATTTTCCTGTTCAAACACAGAACCTGAGTTACTACACTGAAGTTGTTACTGTTTTTACAGGTTGTACAACACAGAACAATTAGGAAAGCAAGTCTGACAACTAGAAAATTTTGTCCTGAAGATCTGTCAACACATATCAAGTAAAATAAAGGATTCTACTGCTGTGTTTAATGACAAATATTAAAATAGATTTCATCAAAAGCCTATTATAGGTGAAACACTTCATAAAGTGTACGTACAACTTGTTCCCAAAGGGAGTTCACACTAAGTTGTCAGTACAGGCATAGTAACTACTCAATCATAACACATGTCAATCAAATACAATTTCCAATAAAAGTGAAATTAAGTCATCAGAATGGATCCAAATCACAGGACAAATCAAACAGCAGTTAGATTCAGATGATGCAAGCATGAATATTAACTGTTGTATTTTCTTCGTTCTGCAAAGGCCACAGTATCGTTAAACTCAGTGCATGAAAAAAAGAGGTAAATTCAGTAACATTTTTATTTTATTCAAAACACAACAAATGTTGGTTACTGAATGGCAATTAATCAAAGCTACAGATACTCTCCAAGCATTTTGGCTCTCCTACAGTTACTGGTATATCAGTATATGGCACAAAAAATAGCACCTTCCTGACAAAAGGCACAGAGAACAGAAATCAGAGTACATACTGCACTGAAACAAGTGTTGTGTATTTAAGTGTGATCTTCTTTTCAGGTACAGTTTCACGTTCTCCTCTAGTAACAATGGTAGTTTTTAAAAGTACCTGCTTTCCTTCAGTTTGCTCCTACCTCACATCAGACCTCCTCAGCTGTAACTACAACCACCCCAGTGTAACTGGAACTACACTGCAAACCAGATCAGTGAAATACCTGCGGCTACTACAAAAACAAAAGCATGCCTTTTTGGCAAGTTCTCTCCTCCCTCATGGACTAAGAGTATCCTTTCAGCAATGCAGTTTATAGCACGGCCTAGCTTCAGCACAGCTGCAGCAGTAGTGATACTGGCATGTAGGTAAGAATCCTTAAACAGCTCTACAGTTTCCCCTTGCTGCAACAAATTTCAAACCACACCCTCAATCCTGTAAAAAAAGCTAGACTACAGCAAATTCAACTACAGAAATTGGTGGTGGGAGAAAGAACCTGGGAGGAAATTCCTCTTTTTCTTTGTTTCTGTTACTCAAGAAATTCTGGACACTGGTAGTCTTCACTAATTTCTTTCTCCTTCACCTGTAGATCAGTGTTACAAAATTAAATAGAAATACTCAGCTAAGAGCTGAAATTCAACCTAAACGAGAAAAAGTCAAGAATACTGCCTGCAGCTACAAAGAACCACCTGAACAGTTCAAGATGAACAGTGTCTTAGGAGAAAAAAGGTTAAATACTGTTTGCTCAAAAGTGGTTGTGTGTTTGGTAAGACTTCCTAAAACTAAGGCCTTACGCTTACATTTTGCCGTACACTTCACTCAAGTGGAAAAAGTTCTCACTTCCTTTCCTCTTTTTCTACATTCTTCAAGAGTAAGTAGCAGCCCTGTTTTCTTTTGTTTTAAGGGAAGAACTAAGAATACATTTGCAGAAAGGCTGTTTGAGATGTCTGTACAGTACAAAAACGGACTTCATGCAAGTAAAAGCAGCTGTGCCAAAACCCAGCTTTAGTCAGCTATGGAATATCACCCCAACTTGGACTGGAGATCCTGTGGAAGGCTGAATATTCTTTTGTGACATGTTCATAAGAACTGCTACATGAAGATATAGTGAACAGCATTATTACACCTTCACTGCTTCATTCCACTGCAGAGCTTCTTTGCAGTGCCTGTATTATGCAACAGTAGCCTACAGCACACGTCAGGAAAGCTTAAGATACACACATTACCCACAGTATCTCAATATCATTTAGGCAGGAAATAAAGTCAGTTCACCACATTTAGGTAGAGACTTAACCTTGGGTTCCATACCTGCTCCTCAGAAACAAGCTGTAGTCTAGGCAGCACGATACCACATACAGCTACGACGTTTGCAGAGAGGTCACCCGACACAATATGCCCTTGCGTACACTGCAGCTCGTTCTCTTTTTGCCAAAACAAGGAGTCTGGATTGGCCAAAACAAGAGCTTGTTCCACGTTCTGCAGCTGAGATTCTTCCAGCAGTCTGTGAAATCCATGTTTATTAATTTAACTGAAGGCCATCAACAAAACTAAATAGTGTTCAAGATTTTAAAAGTTCTTACTTTAGTCTGAAATGTATCAGCTCCTCAGGACTGAATATCTTCTTGAGGAATGATAATTTATGCTCATCATTCATGCATGTAACCAGAGCAAGACAGTTTGAAGTATACCTAAATTATATTTAGAACAAAACATGTCAAAACTTAGTCTTAAGAAGTTTAGTTTGACAACTGTCAATTTTAAACCAAAATACCAAGTTTGAAAAAACACGCAGAAAGTTTTCTCCATATAAATTACTGTAGTGCTATGTTTCACATTCTTTACGATTAGAGAAATACCTCAGAACTGAGAAAAGCAATTCTGTCATGGCATAATTTATCATACACCAACTAGGTAACCTTTCTCTGAAGGCCTGAATGGTCACCTAAAAAGACAGTAAAGAGCAGCACTTTCCCAAACAAAGGTAAACATGAAACAATGAAAATCAGGTTCTCTCTGCCTGATTTTTTTCTTCTTCTCCTACCATTTCCCTTTCAAAACTGCTTTATATTTCATGCTATTTCTAAAAACACTCTAATACGATGAATTTGAGACTCAATGCCAAAAAAAGCCAACAACTCCCAAGTATTGACTTCATTACTACATAAAGCTGTCTTGCAACAAAAGGACATTTAATACAAATCATAGAACACTTCTCATTTATTATACCACTGTTTTTACCTTCCAATAACAAAACTGTCAATGAGCTTGGCAAGGGTGGAGGGGGGAAAAAAAAAAAGGTTGTCAGAAGACGACTGGTTCAGGAGAAAATTGAAAATTTAAAAGTCAGCTCATTCACTTACTTAAGATTATTAGCTGAAGAGCAGGGAAACCAATTCCAGTCAATGAATTAGAAATTCTATTTCTTTTCCTAAGACTATTCAAGCGTACGCCATCCTGAAGAGCTTCATAAACAGCTGATAGATTTGACAACACTCTTGTTCCTGCCTTTCTTAAATTATACACCTTATTTTAAAACCACGTGTTACTAATGTAATTCTGAATTTATCTTTAATAGTCTTTTTAAATGAAAGACATTTTCCCAAATAAAAGGCACTATCAATACTACTACTCACATAAATAAGGTAGATCATGTGACTATGTTGAAGCTCTACAGACAGACACATAACATGAAACATCTGACCAAAATCACATGCAAAACCTGCAACAAGGACAATTCGGAAGCATAGCTTAAATAAGCCAAGCTTTACAGTGACTGAGATGTCTATACACAAGCAATAAGAAAAAATCCAACTCATTAATAGCATTATCAATGCAGAATAGTATAATAGATCATTGTACTGTAAGTTGGAGTGAAAGCAGATTCATCTCTACTTTTTTCTAGGCTAACATGCTGGAATACATGCAACACACCAACAGGCTCACCAGCAGAGGTGAAGCGATGAATTCACCATCTCTCATAGAATCACAGAACCACGGAATGGTTTGGGTTGGAAGAGACCTTAAAGACCATCTAGTTCCAACCTCCCTGCCATGGGCAGGGACACCTTCCACTAGACCAGGTTGCTCAAAGCCTCATCCAGCCTGGCCTTGAACACTTCCAGGGATGGGGCAACCACAGCTTCTCTGGGAAACCTGTTCCAGTGCCTCCCCACCCTCTCCAGGAAGAACTTCTTGGGTAAACTGAAGTTATTTGAAAAGATTCACCAGATCATAGCTTTAAGCATGACTAAGAGCTAGCCTGAATTGCACTCCGTGATAGATCACTTCAAAAGGTGAGCTACAAAGCATAGGTACAGATCCCGTCAGTACAAATTTTTCCGGTATTATTTGAAGATTCTTTTCTACTTGCACGTGGCCATTGTTAATTACAATTCAAGATATAGATACATCTTTTCAGTGGAGAAAATCTGGGGTGTTTAACTTACCAACGGACTAAAGTGTCATGACTCCTTAGGAGCGGAATACACACACTCCAGTCCCATAACTCCCGGAAAACTGATTGCTCCTTTTGTAAAAATCTATAGGCTGCCTCCATGAGGTCCCGTAACTTCATTCGTCTGCGCCCGTATCTGACTGTGTTTGTGTCCGAGCTCTCCAGGAAAAGCCTCTGGAAAACTGGTGATGTATTCTTAAAATATCTCAAAGCAAATCTTTAGATGAAAGAGAGAAAGATGGAACACACATCTAAGCCAAAGGAAAGGAAAATAGCCACTAATAAAAACATCAGGACAGAGGTCCTGAGACAGTAATTAACAGTATACTGAGAACTAAGGCCTATATTTAACTTAGTGCACACTTAGGAAAGACAAGCACTTCAGCAATCAGCTGACAACAGATCCTTTACCTTATTAGAAATCATTACTTAACTATCAAGGAGAAACAGTCCTGCATTTGGTGAAACCTCTTTGATTGCTCTTCTTTCCTGAAAACGTAATACTGAGTCCTACTTACATAACTTTGTATTCTATGGGCCTGCAGTTCTAATCTTAAATGCAGACATCTTGGTTGTGAGTAATTTTCATGACAGCCATTTTGCTTTTCTTTCGACCATTTAGATGAAAATCACGTTAGATTTTACAACAGAATTTAATTTAAATAAGCTGTGTTTAAGACTCATGTTTTCTAAATCATTCTTTCAATCCAAAACACATTTAGTACTGCAGGAGACCACCCAAACTGTAACGCCACCTCTCACCATCAGCAAATACTGACAAGCACGTAATCCCTAAATTCAAACAATGCACAGAGAGACACTAACTACATTACTCACGGCAAAACATCAGGATGGTCAGCAACCAGCTTGCTCATTGCTACGCACAGCCTTTCGTGCCGATCATGGTTGATTTGCCCGCCAGCTTTAATGGCTTCTGCATTTCTTTCCAACAAATCCAACAAGATTGGCCGAACTTGACGGCCAATCAATAGGGTACATTCTTTATCCAGTAATAACTGCGCTAAAGTATCGAGGATGCATTGTCGATCCTGCTGAGTCCATATCTAGAGGTAAGAGGAAAGAACGGGTTAAATGGGAAGTGATTTGGACTTTTAACTTCCAAACTGTTCAGGCAAGATTCACAGTGAATTTTACCAGGAATAAATCTTTACAAACAGGAGGATACCAAAATTCCCAATTGAATTATTTACTTGACACAGCTCTCCATATTTCAAAAAATTGGGAAACAGAATGAGTGACATGCAGAAGGATACACTAAATAACAGTTACCAAAAATCCCCAAATCCCAAATTATATTTTACATCTGAAAGATTAAAAAAAAAAAAAATCACAAATTTTTTGCTCATGAAAGAATTGGGAAAATCTTATAAAAACTAACACATCTTTGTTAACAGAATTCACTCTGATCTCAACAGCTCGGTCTCACAAGAGTTCAAGTTCTCAAAAAAGTCTGAATTGCATCACTTTCACTATCTCTTTTCAAAAAAGCAGCATTCAATCAATCACGATCCCAGACTTACTTCCATATTTCTGATAGCAATTACCATGAGCAATCCTATAGCGAGTGACAAGCAGCAGCATGTATCTGCAGTTTTGAAGCTGATATTTCTTTTTTTTTACTTTTACATAAAAATGCTGCTTCAGTGCAAAACAAAATATTCTGCTTGAGAATAGATTCAATCTTTTTTTTTACTAGCAGATATGAAAAAAAGAGGATAAAGAAAAAACCCACACATTCTCCCCCCTCACCCTTCCTAACTGTTACTGAAGAATGACTACCGACTTCTTGCATCTTATGTTCAAATTTCTCTGGTCCTGAACTCGTGTTATTATTCGAGCATCTCTCCATTCTGTGATGTTTAGCACAGAATGCAGTGTAAGTAACTGCCTCTATGCAACGCACAGAGCATGAGAAACAAACAAGAGGAGCTAGAGGCATGCACACAAGTGAGGGGCTATGACCTCATTGGCATCTTGGAGATGTGGTGGGATGGCCCCTACGACTGGAGCGTCAGAATGGAAGGATACAGGCTCTTCAGGAACAACAGGCAGGAGAGACGTGGTGGTGGGGGTTACGCTCTATGTCAGAGACCAGCTGGAGTGTGTGGAACTCCACCTGGGGATGGATGAGGACCTGACCAAGAGCTTATGGGTCAGGATTAAAGGGAGGACAGGGAGAGGGCACTACTCTCACAGTAGTGGGAGTTTGCTACAGGCCACCTGGCCAGGATGAACGAATGGATGAGGCCCTCAACAAGCAGATAGCAACAGCCTCACATTCACAAACGCTGGGCCTCATGGGGGACTTCAACCACCCCGATACCTGTTGGAGGGACAACACAGCAGGGCACAAGCAAGCCAGGAGATTCATGGAATGCCTCGATGACAACTTCCTTAGCAAGTGATAGAGGAGCTGATGAGGAGGGGTGCCATGCTGGACCTTGACCTCACCACAGGGAAGGGCGGGTGGGGAATGTGAAGCTCAAGGGCAGCCTTGGCTGCAGCGCCCATGAAATGGTGGGGTTTGAGATCCTTACGGAGGTGAGGAGGGTGCGCAGTAAGCTCGCTGCCAAGGACATCAGGAGGGAAGAGTTCAGCCTCTTCAAGGCTGATTGAGAAGGTTCCTTGATTGAGGTTCAGTTGATTGAGAAGGTTCCTTGGGAAGAAGCCCTGGAGGGAAGAGGTGCCCAAGAAAGCTGGCAAGTATTCAAGGACCTTCTCCTCCAAGCTCAGGAGCGATGCATCCCATCGAAGAGGAAGTTGGGTAAAAGCAGCCGCAGGCCTACGTGGATGAACGAACAAAGAGAGGCAAAAAAAAGCAGCCTACAGTGGGTGGAAGCAGGGACAGGAAGCCTGGGAGGAGTACAGGGAAGTTGTCCCAGCGGTCAGGTTAGGAAAGCCAAAGCCCTGCCAGAATTGAACCTGGCCAGGAGCATCAAGCCCAACTAGAAGGGCTTCTACAGGTACATGAGGATAAAAAGATGATCAGGGAAAAT
>NW_010267291.1:21428-23536 GCF_000690775.1 Eurypyga helias | reverse complement strand
TTCCTGGCTGAACCCAGCACAGTCTGCCTGTGGCTCGGTGCAGGACGTGGGTGTCTGACCCATGCAGGAGCAGCCTCGTGCTTTTGTCTTCTGCAGCAAATGGGGCAGCTGAATTCAGATCTCCCCAACCAGGGGTTGCAGCATGCACGTGGGAGCTGGCAGCAGCCACATCCAGCAATCCCTGTCGTGATCAGATGTTTTCCTGCTGCTGTCACGGACAGCCCTGCTGCTGCAAGGGGCAAAGCAGGCTGGCAGTCCTTCCTGTAGCATTTACGGCTCTTTATTTACCTGGAAATGCCCCAATACTTGGTTAGATGTGAACATAACTGTCTCAAAGTTGGGAAATGTTTGGTATTGAAACATCATTTTAGGATGGTTACAGGAACTGGGCAGAACGTGGGTACACAGACCCATGTTTAAGTTGCTCAAAAGACATGACCCAACTTTCCAGGGTGCCAGTTACTGGGCTTTTCCAGGTACTGACAGCTCAGAGCTTTCAGTGACTGTAGTTGTATTTGTTCATTGCAACATTTCTGATAGTTAAGTTTCTTTTATTTGGATGCCTTGAATAAGGATTCAGGAGTGTAAAGTTTTGGTCCTGGAGTTCGGGATTTCATCCAGTCGCAATATTTCCTTGCTCCCTGGTTCTCATTCCAGGGCTTTATGCTTTGGGCTTACTTTCTAAGCAGACTAAGTTTTGATACCTTTTTGGCATTACCCAGCAGATATTTTCATAAGATTTTATTTAGTTCTAACTATCAAATATTTTCACAATGAATTCAAGGGAAAAAAAATCTGAGAGCTTAATTTCTTTTCACAGAGATTACAGTTGCTTAGGCAATTCTTTGTCTCCTTATGACCCAGGGAATGGGAGGTTTTTGATTGTTACCCAGAGGTGGCTGGCTGGCTCTGACTCATGGCATGCAGTTTTACCTACAGCCACTGAAATACTCTGAGTCAGGAGGAAAGCCATAGCAGCTGACAGTGGGAGGTAATAATGCATAGAATATTACAGCCAGGAAGGCACTTTAGGCACAGCTCTTGGTGGACAGCAGAAACAGGGCACAAATATCTCTGTAATTCTTAATTAAGTACAAGTAGGGGCTGGGCGTCTTTCCCCTCTCCCCCTCCCCCCACTTTATTTCCCAGACCATAAACCAAATCTTCAGCAGGTATATACTGGCACAGGCTCTTTGACTTCAAAGGAGCTGCATCAGCTTGAACCAACAGAGATTCTGGCGCCATATGGCCCTAATTATGTTAATGTGAGGCCCAAAGGATGCAGTGCAATAATAAAAAGGAAATACTGTGTGATCCATCATAGCTTTGGCACTCAAGGCAGGACTTTCAAAGGTATTTAGGCACCAAAAGAAGCAGACAGGTGCGCAGGAGATTTTCTGTGTTCCATTTCCCCACGATCAAAATTTATTTGCTTTCTATCCCAAACCAGGCTTGAGAATCCCTGCAAAGGGGGAGAAACTGCTTGCCCAAAGTGGCCAGGGAGAGACATTTGATTTTTATCACCACGGAAATAAGAGATATTTTCCCAAGGTGGACGTCTAACTACCTTGTCTCTAGACTTACTACCTCTCCGGGTGCTCAGCAGGGTACTGGGACTTGCCACCCAGGGTAGCACCGTGCCAGTGTCTGCCGACACCAGGGTACGGTTGTGCCTGCTGCAAGGCGTAGCTGGAGCGAAACTTTAGCAGTAGGTAAGAGGGATGATGCAAACCAGGCTCGCTTGCCCCGAGGAGCATCTGCTGTGGCATACGAAGCCACGCTGGCCCATTAAGGCAGCTCCTTGCAGGGCTGTCCTGGTGCAGGAAGCTGCAGGAGGATACCGGGAGGAGAAGTGCAACGTATTCCTGTTCTGGGCAGATGGAAACCTACCGCACCCTGAGTTCCCCCAGGGCCATTGGTATGGAAACCTTCAACAGCATGGAAACTTCCTTTGATTTTAAATCCAAACAACTAACCACTGTTATTCTTGGACATTTATATTACATTTTCCTCATATTTTCCATCTCATGGATGATTAAAAACAAATTATTGCATTAAGGTGTTTGAAGTTAGGATGCTCTGTGCAGCACTTGTTTGTTTCTAAGTCC